>NW_008628542.1:0-272 GCF_000691845.1 Merops nubicus
AGCTCTGCCGGGTGCTGGCCAACGGCCATCTGATAAGAGCTCCCGAGGAGGAGGAAGCCACGGTGGCCACCGGGCTTGCACAACAGCCACCGGCCTTGGGACACTGCTGACCCTCTCCAGCACCCGGCACCTGACCCCCTTCAGCACCCAGCATCTCCCCACCTCCAACACCCCAACATCTCCAGCACCCACAGCCCAGCACAGGAAGGACATGGACCTGCTGGAGCGTGTCCAGCAGAGACCCACAACAAATGATCCAAGGGCTGGAGCAG
>NW_008628542.1:966-1357 GCF_000691845.1 Merops nubicus
GTCCTTCGAGTGCCGGAGAGGGGCCTGCAATAAAGCAGGGGAGGGTCTGTTCCCAAGGGTTTGGAGTGACAGGACGGGGGGGAATGGCTTTAAGCTAGAAAAGGGCAGATTTGGGTTAGACTTTTGTCTTGGTTTGAAAGATGGGTTTCTGCTAAGGAAGGCAGCAGCCCTCCTTGGAATGGAAAATGCAACCCCTTTCCCTCAAAATTACTGTAATTCTGAGATTCAGGGGCTTTCAGACAAAGAGATGAGGAATAGGAATAACAGATCTTTACTAAAATACATATTAAAAACAAGGCACACGAACCACCCTAACTCTGGCAGTGACACCAGCAGACCCAGGAGCCCAGTGCCAGAGCGTGGACGACTTCTCTGTGCCCAACAGCTGCCA
>NW_008628542.1:1380-1800 GCF_000691845.1 Merops nubicus
GGGACCACCTCCCTGCGCCCCAACGGCTGCCAACCCCCTGCCAGCCCCCCAGGCCCAACAGCCACCGTGGGGCTGCGGGGACGGAGCTCAGGGAGACTCCGAGCAGGGTCGTTGGGGCCCAGAGTCACCCTGACCTACAATCTGCTCTTCCCGTAGAGATGCCATAGCGTATAATTTCTAGGCTTATAGAAATTATTTCAGCTCTGAACCTCCAGCTGTGATGGGAGGTTCCTCCTAGGCCTGTAACAGTGCTCAGTCGATGGGATTGAACGTTATTTCTAGGCCTTTCAGAGTGAATTTGGCTCTTGCCCTGCCATCTTTATTGAAGCTCTTGCCCTTTGAAAGTGATTTCAGCTCTAGCCCTACCCAGGTGACTTCAGCTCCAGCCCTGTCAGGGCCATCTAATTTTTAAGTCTATCA
>NW_008628543.1:0-569 GCF_000691845.1 Merops nubicus
GCACCCGTGGTGCATGCTCAGAGGAGAGCGGGGCCGCCGGGGCCGTGCCCTGCCTGGCTCTGCCCCTCTGGGGATCCTCTGGGGACCCTTTGGGGACCCTTTGGGGATCCTTTGATTTCCCTGGCTCTTGTGACAGTCTCGGGGCTTTTCACTGGCCCCTGCTGTGGGGTGCCCGTGGGTGGTGCCCAGCCCCTGCCCGCCCCCTGCCCCGGGGGGCTCTCGCTCCTGCCCCGGGTTCCCTCTGTCCCGCATCGCCCCTCTGCTGGGGCTGCTGTGGGGGGCGAGGCAGAGCAGAGTGGGGAGCAGCGTGTGTCCAGGGCAGCCCAGGGGGTTCTCCAGGACAGGTGGCACTGGGGTCTCCTCCTGCCACCAGTCCTGCAATGTCTTGGGTCCAGGACACGGAATTTCATAGAATCCTTTAGGTTGGAAGGGACCTCCAAGATCATCAAGTCCAACCATTGAGCCATTAGGGCTCTAAAGTCCTCTGCTAAAACAGATCAGAATCTGTCAGGGCTGGAAGGGACCACAAGGATCCCCCAGTTCCAACCCCTCTGCCATGAGCAGGGACA
>NW_008628543.1:600-1123 GCF_000691845.1 Merops nubicus
CTAGCCCAGCCTGCCCGGGCCCTCCTCCAGCCTGGCCTGAAAGACCCCCAGGGATGGGGCCTCAACCCCCTCCCTGGGCAACCCATCCCAGGGTCTCCCCACTCTCATGGGGAAGAACTTCACCGTGAATTTGCTCCTTTCAGAGGGTTGTTAGACAGGTGTATGGTGTCGTTACCTCGGTCCCTGTGGTTCTGCAGAGCCTGTGATGTCTACAACCCACTAAGGATGCTCAGTGCTCCTGGATGATGTCTGTGGGAGCTGCTCACCCTGCTGGAGGTGGCGTGTGACCCCTGGGGGGCTCTGCTGGGGCAGGGACTGACTGGCTGCTCAGCAGAGGCCTTGAGCTGAGTTGGTTTTGGTTTAATTTCCACTGGTGTAAATCAGAACCAGCCCCTGGAGGTGCTGGCTGTGTCTGTTGTTGGAGCAGGGGGTGAGGATCATGAGGTATGGCCCCACTGTGCAACCTGAGAGCAGGGCTCTGCTTCCTCCCACCTGCCTCCTTCAGCCTCAGCCCACCCCTTGC
>NW_008628544.1:0-300 GCF_000691845.1 Merops nubicus
GCGGGAGTAGCTGCGGCGAGAGAAGCCCCCAGTGCCATCCTGTGGGACGCTGGCATCCCCCCACCCAGCCCTGCACCCCAACCCACACGTCTCCCAGCCTCTGCCCCGCTCCCCCAGGAGCCAAAACTTGCTCCTCAGGATGCAGCAAACAAGTATTTCCTTTTTTTCACCTATTTCATTAAACCATAGAAAGATTTGGGTTGGAAGGGACTGTTAAAGCTCATCCAGTCCAACCCCTGCAGGCAGCAGGGACATCCCCAACTAGAGCAGGGGGCTCAGAGCCCCAGCCAGCCCAACCTG
>NW_008628544.1:683-955 GCF_000691845.1 Merops nubicus
CGCACGTGGCGTCGAAGAGTGTCCCGTCCATCGGCGAGCCGTTGTAGTGGTAGCGCACAAAGTCCCCGGTCACGGCCCGGCGCCTGCAGGACTCGGGCACCTCCAGGTGCTCCAGGAAGACTCCGTCCTTGGGGTTGTGGAAGTCAACCAGCAGCACGCTGAACACCAGTGATGCCTGTGGTGGGATCACGGTGCCTGGGAAGGGGACACAGGTCAGCCCCGATGAGGATCCTGATGCACTGTGGGGAGGGGTCTGTGCAGAGCGGGGAGGG
>NW_008628545.1:0-1385 GCF_000691845.1 Merops nubicus
GGCTGCTGCCAGCAGTGGTGCCAAGGCGTGGCACAGCTCCTCCTGCCCCGCTGCGTGCGACTCGCCTGAGCACGCCAGAACCCAGCTGCAGAGCTACCAAAGGCTCCCAGCTGTGCTCCTTGTCTGGCTCCCTTCCACCTCACCTCCACGTCAAACCCCGTGTGCCCAACCGTTCCTTGACACGCTCCTCCCTGTGCCAGTTCCTGCTCCCTCACTTGTGAAGGCAAGTGAGAAACCTTGGCAAGAGCCCCAGCCCCTCAGGGAGAGCCAGAGGACAGGGCAGGACTCTGCAAAGACCTCGTCGCTCTCCCGCTCACCCTCTGACAGAGCAGTGTGTCCACTCCCACCGAGCTGTCCCCTGGCTATCTGAGGGCCAGAGCAGAGCACCCCTCCCAGCTTCTCCCAGCCCCAGGAGAGCTCCAGTCCCACTGCAGCCCAGACCTGAGAGCAGGGCCTGGCAGGACCCAGGAGCCGACTGCACCCACCTCTCTCCTGCATCAGGGACGGCTGCTCCAGCTCACGCTGGAGACCACCCCTTTGGTGTGGACCACCACAGCGTGCCCCTGAGTGGCCACTCTGGGCTCTCCTGCACCCCTGTTGCAGTAACTGCCTGGTCACCGTGCTCACTATGGGATGTGTGTCCTCCCACACGGGCGGCAGGGCCGCGCACCGGAGCACGTGTGCTGCTGTGCCCAGCTCCATGTCACCAACACAGCCACCAGAGAGCTCCTGTCCCTCAAAGCCAGTCGGGTTCTCTCTGAGCTCCATGGGAAGCAGCTCCACAACATTGCTCCTGAGCACAAGCAAGAACGGGGAAATTCTTCCAAGTGTTTTACCATCACTCACCAGTTCCATTACTGCATACTCCATTTTTAGGAGAAGCGCCCTTTGTAACGGAAGGGAGACATGTAAACACCACAGCACAGATCACTGCAGCGGGTCACTGGGAGCCTAGAGGGTTTGTGATCACAGAGCTGTGATCCTCACTGGTGCCCAGGTCTGCTGAGCGCAGAGGGACACGGGGCAGCCTGGCACAGAGCAGGTTTGGGGCAGGGGGACAGAGGGAGGGGGCTCCAGGAGCACATGGCCTGTCCTCACTGCTGACACGGCTACAGCCCAGCAATCAGTAAACACTTCTCCAGCAGAGAGGCCTCAGGGTTGGCTGCAACTTCCCGTTAGCTCCATGCTGGGTCCTTCCCCTGGACAGCCCCAGTGCCCACCAGAGCTCCCCAGGTCCCTCTGGCAGAGCCCCAGGGGCACAGCATGGTACTGAGCAAAGGTCCTGCCTCAGCACCCAGGGGCATTCACCTCTGCACAGGCATCGTCTGCAAACCGGGCTCGAGGGTGCTCTGTGGGGTGGGAAGGGAAGGGAAAGGAAGGGAAGG
>NW_008628545.1:1398-12421 GCF_000691845.1 Merops nubicus
GTGAGGATATGTATTGTGCATAAGGGAAGGGAATGGAAGGGAAGGGAAGCAGGAGCCTTCTGAGCAAAGCCCTCTCACAAAGCTCATGACATGCAGGTAGAAACCTCTTCTGATGCCCAAACTTTGCTTCCCCATGGCCAGTTTTAAATCCACCCCTTTTGTTCTAGCACCTCCTTCACTTAAAAAGTTCTTTCCCCTCCAGTTGTGTTCTAGAGGTCAGGTTTGGTCCAATCCAGGCTCCCCTCTCCTCAGCTAAACAAGCCACATGTTCCACCTCCCCCTGTCGGGGTCTCTGCTCCCTCCTGCCGCTTGTTGCTGTTGACATCAGTGCCAGCACACAGGTACAGCAGTGACTGGCATGGGGCTGGGGTGCCTGCTGCCCCTGCTGCCCCCACACCCCTCACACCCGGGGCACTGTTCAGCTCCTCTACAAACACGCTGCCCAGCACAGCAAGTGCCATTACTATGGATCTGTCAGGACCCTTCACTGACCGCCTCTCTGCCCCAACCAGCCTCTGACTGACAACAAGACCCTCAAATGACCAGATACACTAAATCCCCATTTTCCCTGGACTTTGCTCCCTCCCTTGGATGCCTCCTATGAAGCTCCCCCAGAAGCAGTGCTCCCAGACAGGCGGCAGGGCCGGGAGTGCTCCCGCTGCGGGCACCCCGAGCTGTGCTCAGCGTGCCAGGGGGGCTCCCCAGGCAGCTGGGCTGGCAGTGCCACGTGCTGCACACAGAGACTCCCATCTCAGCTCGCTGGTGCCCGGGTGGGTGACCTGGAAGCTGGTGCAGGCCTCTGCAAAAATCTGCACGCACCTACCCACAGTCCAGCTTTGGATGCCTGCGCAGCCAGGTACGAACTCCACAGGGGTATTTAAAAATTCTCTGTGTAAGGGTCCAGCCAGTGGCTGCAGACACTGCTCAGGCCTCTACAGGACCCACCTCCTCATGGTGGGGTACCAGCAGTCCTCGAGAGGCTCAGATACATCCCAAGGTTCAAAGCTAATCCCCTTACAGAGAAAATGTCAGTCTAGCAAGATCTGTTTTTGCTGAACTTTCTTTCCCTTTTCTCCAGTGTTCCACCCGCCCTGAGTCACAGAATAGCACCATTTGTGCTGGAAAAGACCTTTAAGCTCATTGAGTCCAACCCTCCCCCAGCACTGCCAGGTCCCCACTGCCCCGTGTCCCTCACCCCACATCTCCACAGCTTGGAAACCCCTCCAGGGGTGGGGACTCCACCACTGCCCTGGGCAGCCTGGCACAGACCTGGACAACCCTTGTGCAGCAGAAATTGTTCCTCAGGTCCAACCTAAACCTCCCATGGTGCAACCTGAGGTTGTTTCCTCTTCTCCTGTTGCTTGTTCCTTAGGAGAAGGAGTCCTTAGCTCCTCTTTTCCTCAAACCCCGTTCCAAGCGCTGCTCACTGCTGAGGGGCCCTTGGTGGCTCTGGCCACGCCACGTCCCATCCTCCATAACCCACACTTGCTGTTCCTTGGACTGACAGCACTGTGCTGGACAGACACATTTCCTGAAGCCCCTGCTACAGATCCTGTGATTTCATATGCCAGTGGCTGCAGAGCTAGAATCTGTTGGCTTGACTGCCCTGAGGAGCAGCAGAGCCCAGGACCTCACCCTCCCCAGCCAACTCAGTGTTTTGTAGGCGCTGGAATCTGCAGCAAAGCCCTCATGCAATGAGGTCTCCCCAAAGGATCTCAACATGGCAGCCTGCTTTGGGTTCTGACCTGCCCCCTTGAATCAGTTCTGCTCCTCCAGAGTCTCAGACAAAGAGCTGCAGCTTCAGCACCCTCCCGGCGTGGAGCCCTCGGCAGCGCCTGCCCAGGCACCGCTGCGCTGGAGGCACAGCACAGGCCCCTCCTGTGCCAGAGCAGGGAGAGCCTCCCTCCTCCTCCGTGCTGCTCCCCCAGCTCACCCCTCAGCTCACCCCTCCACGAGGACATCCCCTAGCCCACCTGCACCCGTGTGGAAGCCCAGGGGGACCAGGACCACGGGCAGCTGTGTCCACCCAGGCCAAGGCCCCTCTCGGAGACATTCTGCTCTGCCAGGAGCCTCCCTGCAGACTGCTCATGGCTCTGCCACCGGCAGCTGGAGAACCACGCCACCATCTTTGGAGCCCCTGAGCCAGACCCCACGGTCTGGACACGAAGCTTGACCTGAGGGCAAGGACACAAAGCTTGACCTGAGGGCAAGCATCGAGCCGTTCTGGGCCAGGACAGAGGCGCCCGCTCCACCCCTCCCAAAAGCTGCCCCAGGGCTCTGGTGCCAGCCCAGGGCCAGGCTCCGCGTGTGTGTGCGCAGGGAACGGAGCGGGGTGGAGGAGCACGGGGGCCCCCGGCTCCCCCCGCTCCCATTGCCCACCTGGTTGATGTGAACAGAAGGAATGGAGGCCGCAGAGACGGACGAATGGCTGGGTGAGTTGGGCAAGGACTTGCAGGGGCCGATGGAGAGCTGCTGCTTCTTCCGTAGAGCCACCACCTTCTGAGCCACTGGAAGAAGGGAGAAAGGGACAGGGTCAGAGTCCAGAAAGCAACTTCCTCCACCCACAGATTTCTGGGCAGCTTCAGTGAGACCCAAACTCTTCCTCTGACTGATGCCAGTGCCTGAGGCTCAAACTGCACCCCCTGTATTATCGGGGATTCCTGTAGAACACCCAACCTCACAAGGACCATGGCCTGCCACTGCCACCAGCCCACTGCCAGGGACAGCATCTGCCCAGGGCTGATCCAGCAGGCAGCAGAGTCCCCAGGGGCCGCCTGCTCTCTTGGGTCTCACCAGAGCAGCGACTGCACATGGACAGCAAGGAGCCACCCAGAGCCCTTGGGCAGCCAGAGTCACTTCTTGGTCACCCCCTCACAGCAGCCACAGGAGCCACTGACTGAAGTGAACAGCCTGGGCAGTGCCACCTCCTGACTCTCATGGGCTCCAGACATTAGAAAAACTAACATGAGGAACCACTCTCCCAGTTCCTGTGACATCACTGCCTGATGGCAACAGGCCAAAACTGCATTTCAACCTCCTCCATGTCCTACCTTTTCTGGAAATAAACACCCTGACCAAAGAGCAGAAGAGCAAGCTGGGCTGCTGGGGCATTCGAGAGAACATGTCACCATTCCTCATTCTCTCTTGCACCCTCACCAAAGGAAAACTTTCAGACGAGCACAACTGATGGCACTGGGAACACCCCACGTCCAGCCCAGCCCTCACGCTGTGCAGCCTCAGGATGAAGGAGTTGCCACGTTCCCTCTGCACAAAGACAGAGGCTGTTGCACCACACACGTGGTGTGACTGAAGGCACCCGGGAAGTCAGGTGCTGAGGGCAGATGCAAACCCTGTCACCTCACAGCCACGCTGGGCTGTCCCTGCATGGCCTGCTGGGCCACTGCTGCCACCTGCTTGTCTGATCTAGCTGGAAGCCTGACCAGACTCCCAAGCTAAATATCAGCCCCATAAATAGCAAGACGCTCTCCTGCACCCAGCAAGCAGACCCCAGTAACCTGCTGGACTTTCCTGCCCTCCTCTCCCATGGCCAGCTCCATCCACTGCGCGCTGTGTGAACCAGCCCTCCCTCCAACAGCAGCCAGCCACGTGGAGAGCTCACCCACCCCAGGGGCCACGGGAGATCCTGAAGAACTCCTCAGCAGTGGCTCTCCTGGGCCAGGAGCCTGGCAGAGCCTCTGCCCTGTTGCTCACCCTGTACCATTAGTGGTAACAACAGGACTCATCGTGAGACCAGCAAGACCTCACTGGTGGTGATGAGATCTCACCAACCCTCAACTGAGGCATCTCGAGGCAGCTTTCGCATGCCTGCTTACCAGGCCAGGTTCTGCCACTTCTTGAACATCAGCCAGAGTTTTTCAAGGATAATTTCTGTCACTCCTTAAGCCAGGCTCTGGGATCATTTGCTACCACCATTTCTTTGGCTGCTACAAGCAGCTCTGTGATGTACCACCACCGAGCCCTGCCCTGCCCCCAGAACCTGCCCAGATATGTTGCTTGGCATTCGTTCCAAACGTTACACGTGGTGCTGCTGTGGGCATTAGCCCTCGAGCACCACGCAGTATTTTAAAGCACACCACAGCACCCTGTCTGTGAAATTCTAGAGAAATCCCTCTACAGACACCACGAGGAATGGTCAGGTCTGGGAGGAGCACCTGGACAGAGAGAGGATGTGTGTGAAGGTCCCAAGTGATGCACCAAGGACTCTACAGAAAACACCATGGGGTGGGGTGGCACGTTATGGAGCTTCAGGGCCTTGCACAACCCCTGTGTACAGCCTCTTGGCTTCTCTGTTGAAATGCTCCTGCCAAACCCTTCCTCAGAAGCATCCCTCACTGCCTGGAAGGACACGGCCACACTGCCTGTCACCCCAACAGCCAGGAACAACCTCACACCGAGCAGGAGGAGGGGCACGTGCTGCCCAGCTCCCCCCTGGGGATGCAGAAACCCAAACAAGCCCCTGGCCAGGGGAGCCAGAACCACCCTTGGGCTTTGAAGCTGCAGTCCAAGCCTGCAGCCCTGCGGCCAAGGGGTAACCATGAGGAGCAGTAATGCTGCCAGCACATCAGCAGCAGGTTCTGGTGGGCCTCGTGAGACAGCTGCTCCACTCTGCTGGCCGTCCTCTCCAGCGCCCCGGCCAGGGGGAAGGGAGGAGCTCAGCCTGGACTTGCTCCAGAGCCACCCCCAGCCCCGGGCAGCAGAGCTCCGGGCCGGGGCCACTCCTCCTCCTCGGGAACTTCAAGACAGTCACCAGCAGGAGGCTCTGACGATTTGCTCTCTGACTCTGCCCAGTGCTGGTCAGGCCACATCTGGAACACTGTGCTCAGTTTTGGTCCCTGCTATGCAAAAAAAGATGTGGACAATTCGGAGAGTGTTAGAGAAGGGCCACCAAGGTGATCCACGGACTGGGAAGCTGCCATGTGAGGAAGGACAGAGAGCACTGGGTGTGTTCAGCCTGGACAAAAGAAAGCTCAGGGGAGACCTTCCCACCATGTTCCAATATCTCAAGGGTGGCTACAAGAAGATGGAGATTCCCTTTTAACAAGGAGTCACATGGAGAAGACAAGGGGTTATGGGGACAAGTTACTCTTTACAAGATTCTGATGGGAGACACAAAGGAAATTTTTCACAGTAAGAACAATCAACAGTTGGGATAATCACCCCAGAGAAGTGGAAGAGTCCCCAGCACTGGACACTCCTAAGATTCAGATGGATAGGAGCTGGGACAGCTTGTCTAGACCGGGCTTTTGTCAAGAATGGCTGGACCAGATGACCCTTGAGGTCCCTCCCAGCCTGCAAAGGTATTCTATGATTGTATGATTCTATGAGTCTCCCATCTTTTCACAGAAGCAGTAACTGTGGCAACACCTGCTACTGCAAGTAACTTGGAAAAGATGGGAGAAGTGTGGTTCCCACACAGTCAACAGCACTTCCAGGGGGCCTCCTGCCAGGCTGCATGTGAGAAAGCAGTAAGCAGAGAGCGACCCCTTTTCTGCACACCATGCATCCTTTTCTGCATGACCTTCAGAGGCTTGACTGCCCAGACAAAGCCTTCACCACTCCAAGAGACTGAACACGAAGACAGCAGCACACTCTGCAACGTCTGTGGGCTAGGGCCCTGCACAACAGGCAGGACCTGCTCTAGCTGTGGTGGAGGAAGGGTCTCTGCTGCACCCGCCTGAGCACGAAGGGCACCACAACAGCTGGAGCCACCCACTTCTGGAAGACCTATGAACAGTCAGTGATGTGAAGATCTGAGGTTCTCCAGCTCAGAGCTTCCTGCACTCTCCTCAGCACCATGCACAGACCACGGGACATCTGCAGAGACAGCAGCCTGGGAGAGAGGAGTGCTACCCCCAGCCTTCTGCTGAAGACCAAGAGGTGGGGTGGTCACTCCCTTGAGCTGTCATGCTAGACCAGTGTGCCATGAACTTGCTGTCCAAGAAGGTCAGGGACTGGTTGCTGTTACAGGACAGGGGCCTGGAAGGGCTCCCTGGGAGCAGAGGTGCAGGACACGCTCTGCACAGCAGGGACAAGCAAGCAAACCTTGGCAATGAAAGCAAGGACCACAGCGTAGGGAAGTCCTCCTGCTCCTGCTGTGGAAAAGACATCTTCCCCTGCCTGCGTGGGGCAGGTGTACCATGACCTTGTGTTGGAGAAACCATGCAGAGATGAGGCCTGGCTGGTAACAAGGGCTGCCACGCACCACTGTCTGCACTCCACCAGATCCCAAACTGACGCAGCGAGACCCACAAGTGCTCACTGGGAAAAGTTGCTTACCCACTCTGGGAACACCTCAACCCACCAAGCTTCATCTGCAACTGGGCCTTGAAGGTCTGTGAACATTTCTCAAAGGCCAGTGATGCCTGGGGCCAACCTGTCCGCCTTCTTTTTGTCAACCTCTCAATCTTTCTTTTTTTGATTTATGGAATGGATAAGCTCTTCCAGGGTCTCAGTGTCAGGCAGTTCCTCCAGCCTTTGATTAATTTTTGTAGCATTGGTGTTTTTTTATCTTCTCAATGCCCCTGTGTCCTCCTGAAGCGCTGACACCTGAGTCTGACAACACTCCAGCAAGAGCACAATTCCTGCCCTGTATGAAGGCAAGAATCCATCCAGACTTCCACCTTGTGCTCCCCTGCTTACCCACCAGCCTCAGCCCTCCAGGCAGGGCAGCCCATGCTCCTTGTCTGTACAGCATCAGCATTTGCTCAGACTGACATCAGCTTTGGTTAAGAGTCTCCAATTACCACACTCCTTGGGGTCTCCTGGACCTCCTCAGCCTCACTGCTCCTTCCGTGGGCAAACCTGCTCCCTTGCCTGCTTCCAGAGCACTTGTACAGGCCATGAAGAGACTCAGATAAAAGATGGAGCCCAGTGCTTTGCCAGTGCTCACCCCTGAGCCTTCTGGCAGCAGCTCAAGGTCTCCCACTGTGCTTGCAGCACAGCACTGGTGCTGGAAGCTGGTCCTGGCCTCACGTGAGAGCTCTCCTCTCAAACACTGCACTGCATGAAGTTGCACTGTCTATGCTTCCAGGGTGGACAAAGAGAAGGAATAACCCAGAGCACAATTCATCCCTTCTTGAGATACAACAGGATGAGAAGTGGCCTAACAAAGAGCAGCACCTAATCCTGCAGCGCCTTCCCCAGCCCCTTCCAAACCTACTGGCTGCTCTTCCTCACTGTACTGTCCTTCAGAGAAGGGCCACAACAGAGCCACTCTGCCGGGATAAGCTGAAGGGATCTGGTGACACCTGGTGCCAGCCACCTTCCAGGAGCAGGGCCCAGCAG
The DNA here is from genome assembly GCF_000691845.1 of Merops nubicus. NCBI lineage: Eukaryota > Metazoa > Chordata > Aves > Coraciiformes > Meropidae > Merops > Merops nubicus. The sequence goes on from NW_008628545.1 coordinate 8,704, forward strand.
AGCTCCCAGCCCACCCACTGCTGCTCCCTCCAGGCTCTGCAAACCGCCCAGCCGCCTTCGCAGATCCGCCCCTCCCAGGTCTGTGGCTGTACTCACAGTCCCCAGCTGTTCCAGGGCCTCTTGCCACCATTCCCCCAGTACTCGGGAGGAGGAGGAGGAGGGAGGGGACACCTGCAAGTGACCTGCCCGGCAGCGCCGCCTGGTTTCGCCAGGAACACCACACCAGAGCTGAGGCTGCTGGATGCTGAGGGGTTCCCTGCCAGGGGGACACTCTGAAGGGGGATGCTCTGGGCTGACTTCTCAGAGCGTCCTGGAGGTGGACTGGCAGCAGAAGGGAACATCTCTACAGAAAACAAGCAGCACTGTGACCGTGATCCTCAGCCCTGCAAAGGGAGGCCACAGGCTCCAGTGGGGGAAGGAGGATCCGCAGCTCCAGCTCGGAGGGTGTGGCCACTGCCAGGCTCAGCCTGGTGCCCTGCCCTCAGCCGGCCTCGCCCTGCCCTGTGCCGCATGGCACAGCCGGGATTTGCCTTCAGGTGCTCCTGCTGCAGCCCGATTGCCACACCTCCCTCCCCAAACCTCCCTCCCCAAACCTCCCTCCCCGTGCCTGTGCCACTTGCAAACGCTGACAGCACAGCCCTGCCCCTGCCCAAAGCCTCAGTGCTTCCCGGCTGCCCGGCTCGGCGCAGACCCTTCCTCATGGGTGGGGCACAGCTCTCGTGCAGGGCAGCTCCACAGACAGGACAGGGGAACATGCAGCCCCCTTCCAGTGCAGGGTCCCCAGTTATTTAACCAGACTGCAAATTCCCAGGACAGGGTGTAGGATCCCTCTCCCACCTACACCACTGCGCAGACCCCTCTCCAGCTCTAAGTCTAAGCAGAAACTTTCTCCCACACAGTTCCCATGAGGAACAGCTGCCCCAAGTGGCCCCTCAGCTGCTGCTCCCCTACCTCCAACACCCCAAAGTTCTGATGTGCATCCTCCTCTCCACGCAGAGCCATCAGAACCCTCCCTGCAGCCCCACAAGTCCTCTGCAGAGTGCTGGGCTGCACAGGCTCACCACAGGGATGCTGCTGTCCCCAGCAGCCTCTGGAACACACGGCTACCCAAAAATCAGCCTCTGCAGAACAGCAGGAGAAAGGTGCTGCCTGGCCCTGCCCTGTGGCCCCTTCACACGTACCCATGTGCACGCCACGTGCACAGCAACCCTTCCACACGTGCAGGAACGCACACACCCCAGAACCCAGGAATCCTTCCACGCGTGCCAGAGTCCCTGCACACACACAGCACACCCTGCTCCTTGCCCAGGTCTGTGTGCCTAAAGCCCCTCACGGCGTGGCGCCGTGGCCCGGGCAGTGCCAGCCCCCCAGCTGGTGCCCTGCCCCGCGGCAGTTACCGTCCTGGAAGACTCTCTCCACGTTCAGGCCGTAGGTGGCACAGGTCTCGTAGTACGTGCAGCGCTTCAAATCGTTGGAAAGCTTCCGAGCCCGGGAATCGTCGATGACCCGCGGGTTCGTGGCGCTGATGGCGTCTGGAAACCAGAGGGAGAGGAGGTCAAAGAGCAAGCGCCCGTGTCCCACCTACCCACGGATCCCAGGGCAGCTCCCCACGCTGAGACACCCACCTGCACAGCACACCCCCTCTCCTGGAAATGCCTTGGACACAAACCCCCAGGTCTGCAGTAAAATTGATTTGCTGAATTGATCTTTTTAAATGAACTAGTTTTTAAATGAACGTTATTCAACTCTCCCAACCACCCAGCACTGAGATTTCTGAAAACAGAGGCAGAAGCCAGCAGGAGCTGAGGCCAGCAGGACAAGGCAGCCAAAGGGATCTGCACTGCCAGTCTCAGCTGGCTTAGGTCCCTACAAGGGAGAAACCCTCCGCAGTGAACTGGGAAAGATGGCTCTGCTGGGACACGTCCACTGAAGCCTCCACGGAGAGCAACACTAAAAATAGACTCGATCCATACCCCGGCTGGCTGCCCAGCGCTTGTGTGCTTTGGAGAAACTCTTCCCAAGAGGAGCACGAGGCCCGGAAGACGCGCCTGGGACGTGCAGGGGCTGTGGGGGAACCCTCTCCGGAGGGGACAAGGGAGTGCTGGCACCCCGAACCCTCTGCTGGGCTGCTCAGCGAGACCCTACCAGGGCTGTGACCACATCAGGCTCCAAGTCTGCGACAACAAGGACCAATGGCCCTTCTGCCACTCCCCCGGCTCTTGAGCCCCACAGCATGTGGCTGTGCCCCAGCCCAGTCCTGAACCAACTCCCCTGCACCCAGGCCCTGACTCCTGCCCGCACCCAGCTGCTGCAGGCAGAACCAAGGGAGGCAGTATCAGGAGCTCTGGGCATTTCCAGGAGGACCGTGGCACCACAAAGCAAGGCAGCTCTGCAGGAAGGCAGAGGGGGTCTGAAGGAGAATCACTCAGCTCCACAGCACCCCAGACCAGGGGCCTCAGCACCGCTTGGTCCCATGTATGGCTCACAGACTGGGATCACAGAGTCACAGACTGGTTTGGGTGGGAAGGGACCTTTCAAGGTCATCCAGTCCAGCCCCTGCAGGGAGCAGGGACATCTGCAGCTAGAGCAGGGTGCTCAGAGCCCCGGCCAACCTCCCCTGGGATGGTGCCAGGGATGGGGCAGTGACCACCTCTCTGGGCAGCCTGGGCCAGGGGCTCACCACCTTCAGCACCAAACCTTTCTTCCTAATAATCTAAATCTTCCTCTTGTAGTTTCAAACCATCACCCGTCCTGCCCCAACACCCCGCGCTCCCTCACCCCCTCGGACACGTCACCGGCGCCGCTGCCCGGGCCGGGGGGGTGTGGGGAGGGCCCCGCCCACCCTCACCCTGCGCCCGCTCTCACCCTGCGTGCCCACCAGCACCATGGGCCCCTCCGCCGTGTTGCGGTAGCTGCAGAGCCGCAGGTAGTAGTTGTAGACTGTCTGGAAGCTGATCTCGTCCTCCAGGCTGAAGACGAACACGACAGCGTCGACCCAGGCCGCGAACTGGGGGAGAGAGCGGTCAGCAGGGGTGACCCCTCCCCGGGAGCCTCCGGTCCCGCCGGGGGGGCAGGCGTCCTACCTGGAGCTCGGGGGGACCCCCTTCATCTCGGATCAGCAGCAGGTAACTCTGACCGTCCACCACGATCTCCTTCTTAAACCGGCCACCTTGGGAGCAGAGCGAAGCCGAGGTCAGGAGAGGGGCAGCCCGCAGGGGACGCCCCGGGGAGGGCCAGGGGGCTGCAGAGCCCCACGGCAGCGGCGGATGGGGGGCTGAGCCTCGGAGAGGAGCGAGGTCCTGGACCACAGACGGCCCCCAGGTGCCCCAGAACCAGACCTTACCCTCTGGAGACTCCTCCTGCACGTAGGTGCCGGTCAGGTAGCGGTGCACGAGGGCCGACTTCCCACTGGACAGGTTCCCCACGATGCCCTGAAACAGAGGCACGTGTCACCCACCACCCACTGGCCCAGCGTGTCTCCCAACACACGAGGCCATGCCCTGAGAGGTGAGACTACTAGAGCCTGGGCACATGCCATGATGGGCAAAAGTCCTCCTGAGAGGGCATAGGGGACAGAGAACCCAGCCTAGCAGTGGTGCAAGACCTTGGGGCATTCACTGGTCTCCACTGGCCACACAGCACCAGGGAGGATTAGGACAGGGAATGTTCCCCTGGACCTGGCACTAGGGAGGCCACCTCTCAAATCCTGGGGTCAGTT
>NW_008628546.1:0-31528 GCF_000691845.1 Merops nubicus
TCTCCCTGCATCTACCCCTTCAGTCACTACAATCCTGCTATCGGTTTTATTACTACAGTTGATCTCCTTACCCACAAAAAGTGTTCTGCTGCTGTAACCTGCTACCAGCCACAAACCCTAAGGTAGAAATTAACATGGAAACTGGCACCTATGCACACATTAGAATATCAGAAAGCCCAAACTTCAGTACTGATTAATAATCTTTTTTTTTTTTCTGGATTATCTCTACTATAGCAAACTGAAAACATTAAGACAATGTTTTATTATATTTTAATATTTTAACATTGAGATTCATTTTTCAGGTAAAAATGATCACTAAATGAGCACTGGAGCTATAGTTTCCATCATGCTAAGCTGAGGTTTGTTGGTCCTGCATTAGAAGCTAGCAGTGCTTTCACCGAAACTAATTGCTCATTTCCTCCTCCACCCTTTCTCCCTCTTTTCCATTGTGTAGGTCTGACAGGTTTTTGGCTCTTTTGTGAACCATTAAAAGGATCTGAACTCTTAGAAAAACAACACAGAGAGAGAAGAACCTAACTTTTCAACTGGATCAGTTCTCTCCCATGGCTCACTGCATGCTTAAATGAAGAGCTGTCCTGCTAGAAGAGGGGATGAAAACAGTAGTGGGAATAAGACATGGGGTTTAGAGTCTGAAATGAGCTCCCAATTTTGCTTGAAGGTAACACAGGCTGCATTAATAAGTGATAAAGCAGTAACATTTATGCTTAAGAAGCTTTAAATAGCACTTTTCATCTTTCTAGTAGACAAATAAATGACAGTGTTTGGTACAGGAGTCTTTAGAATGTGGTACAGGATGTCTCTGGTACATCTGGGAAGATGCTGATGGCTTGATGCTGAAGTAAGACATTCCTGTCATAAATTTTACAAGTAAAAGTCAACTAGATTTAAGTATCAGATTACATTTCACCAGAATCTAGAATTCTTAAACCAGCAGTCTTACCAGGAAAATGAGGTATGATTTCACCATCTAGTTTGTATGCAACACCAACTTTGATTTCTGGAAACACATCCAAGATATCCAATTTGGTAAGTGCCAATCTATAAAGAAATATTACTCTGGTTAAGCAAATTCAACAACTCTCAACTCTAATCACATTGTAAAAATGCCAAAAGATTCCTGCACATTGCAATTCATTGTCTTTCCTTAGAAAAATAGCTGGTATGGCACTAACCTATTAAACTGGTGTGACTTTAAAAAAAACCAAAAAAACCTACACAAACAAAAGGACCCAACAAAAAAAGCTGTTTAAGTTGCTGGGGGGTTAGGTCTAGTCTTGTAAGAAAATAGCAAAACTCAAACAGATATTCTCCAATTAAAGTGACAGGTCTATAGCTTTAAATGTTAGAATTTTAATTGGTCTGGGTGCTGCTAAGATACTTTATGACCATTCATTTGAGATGCTTTCAGAGCATGATGCCTGCTGCTGCCTGTTCCTGTCCTTTACTATAGAATAGGAACATTTGGCAAAGGCAGCAAAATAATCAAACACTGTAAATAACTGTCTGCATCCTGTTTTATCTCATATATCCTGAAAATCACAAAGGAAAAAAAATATAGGGAAAATTTAAGTAACGCATGTATTTACAGTTTGATCTGCTATAAATTTTATACTAGTTTTGTTTCAGACACCTATTTTTCATTTTAATTAAAACACCAAAGATATATCCACATTTTTTACATTTACACATCCTGGTGAAGGTACTGATGGGTTTCCATCTGTCTTATTTTGGAAACATACTAAAAACCAAAACCTCACAAACTGTATCAGGTTTTAAGACCTTTGTAATGCACTTGATTTGGTTTGGTGGTAGGAGTTGCTGTAGCTTGAATCAAATACTAAGATAAATAAGTGCTTCCTGAATAATTTTAAATGAGAAATAATGATATTACAAATAAAGGAAAGAAAAATTATGAGCATGAGAGTGTCAACTATAAAAACATTTAACAATAGGAAAAATAAGCAACATTTAATTTATACAAATATGAAAAAAAATCAACAAATTAAGACTGTCTATAAGTTATTAACTAGTATATGTACAATTTAGAGTAATCTGTAGCATTTAATGATTTTGAAAGCTGTCAGAGTAACTCACGCAGTGAATCCATTAATCATGTAGGCATATCGGAGTAACACAAGGTCCAGCCAGCCACATCTCCTCTTCCTGCCACTGGTAACACCAAACTCTTTACCTCTCACTTGCAGCAAGTCTCCAATTTCCTAACAAAGAGTAATATTTGTAATTTGTAAAATTTTGTAATATATTACCTTAAAACTTCTTCCCCCATTTTTCACACAAAGTTGTCCATTGAGATAAAAAGATAATTACAAAATGCTATTTCTAATTCAAGAGAACACTATTTGAGAAAATCTCTCAAGATTTGTTTCTGCATAAGCTTTCTATTCCATAGGAAGGCCTGAGAAACTGACAATTAGATCTGGTGGTCCTCTAAGCTCTGTCTAGAACCAAAAGAACGAGACATCCAAGCACACCGTTATCTACTTGCTCTCAGCCTGCAACTCTGAACATGACAGGCACACCAAGTTATTCCACCCAGCTACAGGTCCCACGTAGGGCTGGTAACACTCACATTATTTTGTTCTGTGGGAAAGGCACCAATTCCAACTCTGGTTGTATATGCTTTCACGACTCCGTACACCTCCCCGACGTTCTGTGGTGGCATGCCCAAACCTGTACAGACACCTCCAACCGTGCAGTTGGATGAAGTCACAAAAGGGTATGTGCCTATAAAAAAAAAAAAAAAAAAAAATTTAAAAACTTGGAAAAACAAGGGTTTTAAACTATTTAAAAATAAATCTAACCTGGTGAGGAATAGTACTTGCATTGCACTTAACTAGGTTTCACAACACTAAAAACCAAACCAAAACACACAATAAATGTATTTTGCAGTGAAGAACATACTTAATGAGCTCTTGGCTTTCTACACACATTGTCTGACCCTTCTTTATCGAAAATGACAGAAAACTTACCACTTACTTCAACTGGTACAGAGGAAAAACTTGACTATGTAACAATTTTGTATGATCATACAAGTTAAAAACAGGAATAAGGCAACAGAAAATCATGCCTTGCTATCTTATATAAAATATTTTCAAATTTTTCTGTTGGTGAGTATTTGAAGGGTGACTCTTAAGAAAATTATATTAAAAGGTTAGAAAATACAGGTTTACCATTTTTCATTTTGGGAGAAAAAATAAAATACAAACTGGTCAGCACATTATATGGATAAGAAATTGCAAAGAAATACAGACATCTGGGAAAGCAATTTTGCTTACATAATCAAATGAAAAAATTATTTCCAGAATTAAAAGGGTAAAAAAAGGCTCCTTGTATATAGTCTAATTCATTATTGGTGAAAGTTTGTCTCTAGTTAAATATTCAGCTCTCATTTAAAAAGAAGCCTGGACAGCAAAGACAAGTGTTGAACATCTCAAAATCCTTAGGCCTACACTTTTTTCTTTTTTTTTTTTTAAAGTAATGGAAGGTGAAACAGAACATGGTAGTCCTTAGTTGCTTTGAATTGTGATCAAATGCTTCAGCCACACAGTAATTATATGTAAGTGAGAGATTTCTAACTCATGTTTCAGACCTTTTTTTTCCCCCTTTTGGTATAAGCCTCAGAGCTGGCTAAGAGAGGAACAGCTAAGCCAAAATTAACTGAGAGCAATACAGACAAAGTTAAAAAGTTAAAATCCTTCGGAGACTGTTCAGTGACATTTTGCAGACTAGCGTCAGTTATTTCTAGTTTCTTTTGCTTAAGTCTCTCAAGAGAAAGGTCACAGCCTTACAGTTGATATGTAAAAGCAGTTTGCAAGCAATAGTCTTTATCTTTCTTAGTACACAGTAGTTGGCCTTTTCTTTACTGATGGGTAAATATAGCTAGTGGACGTCACAGAACCTGAGCCTATCCTTACTCATTTTCAGCTCCCAACCTGCTATATTGACATTGGTTTATCTTCATTCGGTGCTGAACAACACAGACAACCCCCCCCCCCAGGGACACAGGCATGCAAACTTCACTACGTGCTCCAGAAAAGAGGGACCGACTGCAAGGCTGGGGATTTACCATCTTCACTGCCAACAGACACACATCCATAAACTCACTTTGCTATTACAGACTTCTGTGCACCAAAGCACAGAAAATACCCTCACTCAGAACGCTCAGTACTCACACTTGGCATTGTCAAATCTTTTGACTAGGACTTGGCTATTGTAAACCCAAGTGTCTAATCCAGAGAGCAGATATTCTCTCTGTGTGGGGGTCTCACATCACAGGCAGCAGAAAAATTTAAATGGCCCAAACAACTGTGTACATATTAAATGTACCTGATGAGTTTCAGACTATTTGCATTTCTTATACTCACATGAAATTTAAAATTCTCACTACTTACAAAAAACAACTCCCCTTAGAGTTTTCTGCAAATATATTTGAAGCCTTCTTTTTTGTTGTTGTTGTTGTTGTTTTTTTGGCTTGTTAAAAAAGGAAATTTCTTCCAATATTCAGGTTAGCCTGGGAAATTCTGGTGCTTACACTTACAGTAACTAGTCTTAGACATAACATTCTCCTAAAAGAGGCAGCTTCCAAACTCAGTATCTATGTTTAAAAATGCCCAGTATCATTTGCAAGCAGAGTGTGTGCCAATTTTGTAGTTGTTTGACATTAGTCCTTACAGGCTTCACTCTGAAGCTTAAGCATCTTTCCAGCAACAAGAAACCGCAGTTACAAGACTAGTGAGACTGAAGGGTGACAAAATGCAGTACCAAATCATGTAGGCTGCTTATGCCTATACAGAGAACAAACATAATAATCTCATTTAAAAAAAAAAAAGCTGCTTCTGTCAAGAAGCTTCTAATTTTATTTGCAAAATTACATTTTAAGGAAAGCTGCACCGTTTATAATTTCAAATTGATTGGGACAATCTTTTTACCCTGGCCTCAGTAAACAATACAGATTCTCAACATCTTTCCTTAAATTGTTAAACAGTGGAAAACTAAGTGTTTTGTAAAGGGTTTAAAAATTGCAAACTGACACTTCAAAAGCCAGCAAGTATTTTACATACTTTGCCTCTCAAAGCTCTCCATTTCGCTTAAGTGTTTTCCATAAATGCATACAACTGAGTTATTTCACATAAAATGTATAATATTGAAGCAACAGGTAAACTCTGCTTCAGAAAAGTCACCTGATCTTTACTGTCACTTAATCCTGGGAGTCTAAAGCTTCTTGAAATAATTTAACAAGAAGCATTGGGAGAGTTTGTGTTTAGTGCTCCTCTTTCAAAATCAAAGTATATAACTTAGGTGTGTCTCAAAAAGGTTATACTTACCAAAATCTATGTCCAACAGTGCTGCATTTGCACCTTCTACTAAGATCTTCTTTGGTGGTCCATGTAAAGCCTCATACATGAAATAAACACCATCTCTTACCATTGGTTTTATTTTTTCCATGCAGCCCTGTATAATACAAGAGACTATTATATAGTATTGTTTCATTATGATAAAGCCAGTCAGTACAAATGCTATTGCACCCTCATAACAATGGTCTTAGTCCTTTTGAAAAGGAAAAGCAAACGAAGAAATGCTAAATATGCTGTAAGACATGGCCAAGGGAAGGAAGAACCTTAGGCTCAGATTTACACAATAGACATATAGACTTCCTAGGAGGAAAAAAAAGAACAGAAGAGGAAAAAAAGGAAGAAAAAAAAAAAAAAGATATAAAATCAAAACTTTTTAAATGCTTTAGAACTATTCAAGCTTGAGTATCACCACAATACTTTACTATGTTCAATATTTCCTTTCTAAACATTCAAAATTTCTCCCCCAAAACCAGTATGTGGGGAGTTCCACTTCTGGCCATCTGAAGACAACAAATGCACACAAACATAAAGCAGCACTAATTTATCATCTATATACAGGTATGTTTGTAAGTAAAAGTAGAAAGTTATTTATGGGAATAAAGGGTCAAGTGCCTGAATGCCACGGAGTAGCTGGTGCAAGAAGCCAGTAATCTTCAGATTACTACCTGGTACATAGACTTTTTCCCCATGAGAACATACAGAAGTTCTCAAGCTAATGATTCACTTCACATGAAATATAACACTTTGTCTTTCAGAAATTAAACAGTCTATTAGCATAAAACAAACAGTAAGTGCAAGTTATTTTCCGCAAGCTACAAATACCTATTATGTTTCTACCCTACCAATGAGTTTCAGATATTCTGTCATCTTAATGTGTATTAAATAAACTATAAAGCATTATAAAACACTCAGCTGTAACTGATTTTTAGGTCCACAGATTGGTAAAAATACTACAACTCAACATGTGTAATGTATTAAAGTAAGACAAACAGAAGTGCTAAGAACTCCCATACACTCCTTTCTAGAGCTGGTAAACTGAGTTTATCAGCAACTAAAGACACAAGGAGGATCATTTCTTTGGCACAATTTTCTGAAAGAATTAAATATCTAGATGTGGATATCCTCCCCTGTTCCACACATACTTCAATGGTTTTAAACAATCAAATTTGGCTGAAGTTTTCTGAAGTGGGGAAAAAAAAAAAATCTCCTGAAGTTAAATTTCTATAAAATGCATGAACAAAAAGGGTGGGTAAGGGTAAGACACATGATTTTTTTCAAGTAAGAACTTGGGTGCACCACAAAAAAAAAAAAGTGGACAATTAGACATAAGAGAATTAATACCAGTGAGAAATCTCACAGCTGTCCCAATTCCAGGGAAAACATCAAATCAGAATTCATAATTAACTACAAGACCAGTTTGCTGGCAATCAGGCTTCACAAGTTCTACTGCTATCAACTTACATTTTTCTACGATGTTAGACAGTATTTTTTTTCCTTAAGGCTTATTTCTTCAGAATAATAATTTACTTTCATTCTTAAGTTTCTGACACAAGGAATTAACATTCCACTTTACAATGAAATAACACCTTTACCAGCTACACTCTTGGCGTTTTGTTTGTTCGTTTGTTTTGGTTTGTTTTTTTCTCCTAGACAGTATGTTTGAGCAAGTAGAAGTCAAAAATAATTCTCCCTATACAGGCCTTTTTTCTTAAAGTTTACAATATTTCTTTTGAAGCCAGTTTTGAAGTGCGGCATAAAGCAGGGTCAAAAGTGTCTTTAAGGATGCTAGCAGATACTTTAAAATTGATATATACCAATTTCCCATGGTATTTATTATGTTTTAACTCCTCGCACAAGCACAAGCATCAGTCACCAAGAGATTTACCTATCAGTAAGTGCCCACAGTGATTATATTATTTCACTGACAGAAGCAGGCTTACCTTGAGCTTCTTCAACTCCCCTTCAATGTCTATCTCTAAGGTAGGATATATTGCCTTGTACTGATTGGCCAACACTTTGAACCTGGAAGGCAAAAACGCTTCACTAAGGTTTTTATTTGTCTGTTTTCCTCCTCAGGTCCCCACCAACCATAGCTTTTCCTGGTTACATATCTGCTATTATTTGGCGATTAAACAACTTTAAAAAATAAAATATTTTAATATCAATAAATCAATAATTTAATAAAATCATAAAAACATTATTTTCATACTTTAAAATAATTTAAATTTATAAAAGTAACAGCAACAAGATGTAATTGCTTACACAGAGTACTATGCAGAAACTGAAAAAACTATGCTTATGACTGTGCATTAAAATACAGAAATTACCTCTCAGAAAATTCATCAAAATCAGAAACAAGATCACACATTCTGAGTCCACTTCGAGCTGCTTTTGAAGAATACACTGGACCAATTCCTTTTTTGGTAGTTCCCAAACTTTCAAAAGATAATAACAGGAGTTATTCATGACACAAAACTGAGGCATTTTCTCTTTAAAGCTAACACATCATTGGCACAAAATGAAATGCTGTTAATTGTGAGCACTTAGAACTTTATGCTTCATTTAAAACATGAGATACTTTTAGTATGCAACTTAAGTCTCAGAATATCACTGTAGACATAAACACATTGATTTTCTACACACTTCTGGTTTTCAATCAGTAACTTTTCATACTTTAGTGAACCCTTACATATTTATTTGTACATGATTTCTAACTTTTATACTGAAGACTGAATGCCAAGACAACATCCTTCAGTACTATGAACTGAAACTAACAAATACCTTCCCGAAAAACTGTCCTGAAGACTTATAGTCTTCAATTATAAAATTCCACATATGCAGAATTGCCCAGATTTCTTCAAACTGCCTTGAAGGTACCATCATCATAAGCACAGTTTAAGAGGGACTTCATTTCAAGCAGAAGGTACAGGTCATATCAAAACTCTGTTATAATCTATCAGTTAATATACAAATGAACTTAAATAGTTCATAATCAGTACAAAATTTTAGTTAGGTCATTAGTAGTTTGGAGTAGATTCAAAACAATGATCTTGGAAAAAAACAAATTCTGTCACTTAGACTCAATGCTGAGTCTCAGGAAGTGTTGTGTTTGCCTCCAGTCCAAAAAGTAACACTCTTATCAACTATGCATCACACAGTATCATTTAAACAGACCAGGACATTGTATCTTAACTAACTGACTCTAGCCTCCACCCCAATTCATACCCTCCACAGAGAATTTTTCTTAAGGAGGAGTTGATTTCTGTTTATTTTGTTTCATTAAGACATACCTCTTAAGTCTTTTATGAAGTGGCAAGCTGTCACAAGACTGTATTTACAGAAGTTAAACCAACTGTATAAGCATATATGCTACATTAAATTAGCTTTTCTATAACCCTTCTGCAAGGGAAGCTACATGAGCCTTACTTGTGACTGTTTTTGAACTACATTTGAACAGATAAAGGCATTCAGTTAAAAAATAAATTCACTATTTATAATGATCAACTTTGAAGTGTTAGAGACAAAAGAATTTTAATACAAAATACTATGCAGTCAAATCTACAGTTAGACCTGCTAGGTGGCTAATTCAATTCTCCACCACCAACAAACAGAAAACAGCCTTCTGATAATCAGTTTATGATGGCCTACGCTTGTCAGCCTGTGGTAGTACTTCCCTCGCTACAGTTACTTAGGTAGCCTTAAAATTTAGCAGGAAACAGCTTAGAACCTTCAAGCCATCAGCACTTTTAACAAGCTTGAAAACTCTTTGGCTGTTGCAGAATTTCAAGAACCCCACAGAAAGAAGAAACAGCACTTTTAAGAACGACTTAAAACTTTTTAGCTTTGAATGCAACTTTTTTTTTTCTGGGTTTCTTTCAAACAAATTACTTGGAAAAAAGCGGTTATTTCTTCATTCGGCTTTCTCTTACCATCTTTAATGCTAACTACTAAAGTGGTTCCCTATCACAAGCACCTGAGTGACTGCCCATCCCCTAGAACTAGAGAGCGACTAGGAAACTGCAAGTCAGAAACATAGCAGCTAGTTTCTGAAAGTTGCAAAAGCTCCAGAAAGTCAGTGGCAGCATGTAGGAGACAATGCGAACATTTACATGCACTTCGGACAACAAAGCTTTGCGAGAGGCTAAATTAGTTACATCAGACTTGTCAGTTATTTGGAGTGAGAAGGGGTCCTTCAACCTCCATAAACAGAAATGTATTTTTACAGAAACAAACACCTGCAGTAAATAATTAAAACTGTAGGAAGCAGGAACTATTTTTATAAAACAAATTAGAAACTAGGAATTTTTTCATAAGGCAAAATATCAAGACACAACCCTTTCATCAAGAACATAATCTTACTACTACTTTTATCTACTTACTTTTATTTACTTACTACTATTTTTATTTTACTATTTTTACAAAATGTAAAAAATGATCCCTGCATACACACTGAAGAGTTACAAGGATAATTAATACTTTTTAAAACTCATTGATAAACAATAAAGTATTAAGTCATATGGTTGTACTAAGCCATGCTGCTTGACAAAACAAAACTACCTACTTCTTTCCTGCTTGTTCTTGCCTCTGTTGTTCTTGGATGCCATCAGCAGCTTGGTGGAAATCAAATACTAAGAAAATAAAAACAACTTCGGTAGAAAATTTGTGTAAAACAAATTATCACATCAGTAACAATTTCTTCAAACCTACTCTAGCTCAGTTTATCAATATGGAAAACAAAAATACACACACTGAAGAGAAGCAAATAAAATGACAAGACTTTTTTTTCCTCTCCTGTTCCACAAAGTACATTTTCTCACAGAGAAGATTTCTATTTTTTCAGAGACCCTTTTTCTTTTATTTTAAGTGTTTAGTTTGTAAAATACTTGCAGACTGTATATATGCCTCCTGGAGAGTAATTAAGCCATTTCAAATTTGCAGTGGCCAAAAAGAATGTGCAAATGAACCATACATTTGAAAAAGCTCCTGGAAAACAGGTTAGAGTAAAAACCATCATACTGCTGAAATTTAAGGTGGGAACTTTAAGTAAACATTCCCATTCCATCTAAAGATTTCTTAAAGCATTTTATGTTTTAGACAATAAATACAATACATTTGGAAATAAAAAAGCTCCCACCAATATCTGTTATGTAAACAGAAGTCATCTTCACAAGCCCTGATTTTTTTAAAGTACTGCATAATCTTGTAATTAACAGTACATAAAGTATTCCTTCCACCAATCTTTGTCTACCAAAAAAGTAGTAAACTTATTTTTCTTAAACTGTTTACCACCTGAAAGTTAAACAGCTAATATACACATTACCCAGGAAAGACTGAAAATTTGCAAGAAACGGACTTGTAATAAGTACTCTAGTCTCTTTTGAACAACTGTGGTTTCCTTTGTTTGGCTTATCAATTTATTTTTTTTTGCATTAATAGCCACACGTCCCCATAATTTAAAGGATTAGATTATCCCCAGCAGCTTGAACCTATTTTTGGTTGACTTTTTATTACAGACTAATCATTCGCAGATCATCAATACCCATTTTAGAGAAGGCCTATTTATCACAGCAACAGATCTCGACTGTCATCAAAAATTCTTAAACAGTAGCAATCCGAAAGTTCATTTATGTCAGGAGGTTGAATGACTATGAGTGACAGTCAAGAACTGTTCCTTTTTAGTCAGGACCTGCTTAGCTCTGAAAACTTGAGAGTACTGCCACTGCAATACAATCATCGCAGAACAGTTTTTCTAATAAACCCATAATTTCCAAGTAACTCACCTACAGTGATTCTACTCTCTGAAAGGATTTTAGAAACTTAGGAACAGTTACCTATTTCAAACATAGTAGTTGCTCCAAACTAAAACCGTATTTATTCTGAAATAACATGTTCACTCACTAAGCTATTGCAGATCTGTCTAAAAACAAAACACCCGAACAAAAACAACCAACACTACAACCAACCAACCTCCCCCCCAGAAAAGCAAAACCTTTTTTCCGGTGTTATAAGCTTGTATCTGATAAAAAGTAAAAAGTATGCATCTCCATGAGATGACTACCAGAGCAGCAATAACCCTATTTCCTAAGACATGCAGTTACACAGCTATTATGTTACAATAGCTAAAGATCTAATTTAAAGGATGAATTTATGCAATAAAGATGTCCTAGGAGCGATACAGGAAGAGCCTCTGAAGCTTTGTGTGGGCGGTTCAGACGCTACCTCACTCCAGGGTCTGAACTGGGGAGCTGCCTGGAGCAGAGGCTGGAATGGGCGCTTGACCGATGAGCTCCTGGGGAGGGGGCAGCCACGCTCTCCATCCCTGCAGTGTCCTCACCATAGAGTCTCCTGTCTGAAGCATGTGGCAATGTACTTGGTAGGGAGCCCATTTGTTTGGAAGTCTTGCCCAGTGACGTGGTTTCCCAGCAGAGAAGTTGCTATAAGCAACTCTGCTTTTACAACAAAGGGGGAAACGAAACCTTCAGTCAATTAACTTCTGAACTGCTTTTTGACTGCTTTGCACCTCTCATCTTTGCCTAGGAAACTGAACCTGCTCTCCTTACCAGGTTATGCTTATGGAACAGGCTTAATCAGCCTCTAGAATACAAACATGGGATGGTCCCAAGCCCCAATTTTTTTTTTTAAGATCTTACATAAACCAAAGCAGCACATGGAGACTTAATCCAAACAAAAAATACGTATCTATACAAAGAGATGGCTAAAAATTGACACACTTTTACTGCCATGGAAAGTTCAGAGAAAACAAAGATTAACACACACAAAATAAAAATCAACACACAAACATGAACTTACCAATATGAGCCCTGTCAGAAATTATTAGTCTTTTTTCCCAGCCTTCGAGCCCTTAAAAGACAAAATGTAACAGTTTAAATTCTGGTTTTGTACAGTATTTTTGTCTTCTGATCTATAAAGAATAAATACTTTTCATGTTTAGTCCTTGGTCAATCTATTTAAAGATTGAGCAATCACACTCCAGAGGAAAAAAATTAAGATTTCAATAATTAAAACTTGATAGCAGTCAAGCTGAGAAAGTCAGGCTTATTCTGAGGAAGCATTCTAGCTGTTCTACTAGTTACTCAGTATCAGCAATCAATGAGTAGCTTTTTGGTTTTGACTAATCCATATCCTTGATTTACCTCACTTCTAGTAGGCTGCTGCTAAGCACGGCCATAGACATAGCAGAAGGAAACACATTTTAACGAGTTACTTCACTTCTTAAGTTCACTGCTTTAAGCAAAGAAAAATGTCTGCAGATAATTCATATTTAGACCATGCTATCTTCTGACAATGTAAAGACTTCTTTTGTCTTGTCTCCCAACAAGGGTCCTGGAACTTGTAGCAATACTCCTGTTGGAAACCAGCGGCGAAACAGAGCTCTGGAAAAACAAATTGTACTTAACCCCCGCAGAGTCATCCTCTCTCTAAATCTTTTGAGGGCAGCCCCACAAATGATTTTAAGAATAGCATCTAAACATTTTCTCACGTTTTCCTTTCTTTAAATTTTTTTCAGCTTCTTCAAAGAGTCCTGGCAAATGAATTACGACGCCATTTCCTGGAGAAAAACATTACACAAAATTTATGAGTATGGTAAAAAAATACCCCAAACAATGCAAAGACATATTTTGCATGCAGAGTATTTTAATTATTTTAACTTCCAATACATTGCAACATTTTTTCTCAGGAATTTCTCTGTAAAAGACTGATTTACACCTAAAGTATGCATTTCTAACTACATGCATTGAATATTTTAACAAAGTCAACAAACTTTCAATTCAGATCAGGACAAAGAGTAACAGCATCGTGGGACAGTCCGGAATGCAACTTCCTCTTTCTCATATCTAAAATTAACTTCCCTCTTTGTACTTCAGTTTAATAACCCTATTGTTTTTTAAAAGCTTAGCACATTTCTGTCATCATTATAAACTCTAGCATCCCCTCAGGCACTCATTTGCTGCAAATAGACACTGAATAATCCATAAACAGAGTTGGAGTTGTTAACAGACTAGCAAAAATAACAGGGAAAAAAGCTCTACCAAAAGCAAGCTGGCTTTCCTACAGCTGTCATGTAGCTGTGACTACTAGTTCATACAATTAACTAGCTGATATCACCAAGTGCCTACGGAGGAGCATTTCCATATAGCAAAAATGAACGATCTTAAGGTCATATCAAACTCAGTAGATCGGTAGATCCAATGTGATCAGTATAATAACATTTCACTAAAGAATGAAGGGACCTACTATTATTTGCATATCACCTAATTTCACATAGAGAAAAGTATTCTAAACACCAAAATACAAAGTATTTAAGACTTCTTCACTATAACCTTCCTGGTACAGTCCTAATCAATACTACTAATCTATTATAATAATCCAATTGTTCTGCCATTGCCCTTTTTTTTTTCTGAACCTATAAGCCTTTTCAATGGAATCCTAAGTCAGATAAGGGGTTTTTTTTCCCCAAAAAGAGATTTTAAACAGAAGGCAGACCTAGAAGAAGCTAGAACAAATTTCAGAAGAGACAAGACCAAGACATAGCAGATACACACAAGAAGATTTGTGAAAAGCTCTCTCCTGCCTATTGTATTTTTAAAGGATGGGTTTTTTCCTACGTCCACCAAACAAAATGTGGCAAATAGGGATCCATTTTTACTGTTTTCAAGCAATAACCTTTTAAAGAAAAGGTTACACAGTCACAAATCAAAGGAGAATAAATGTAGTATCATCTGACATGGCCCTCAAAACTAGAAGCTGTTAATATCCTAACCTCCCCTTCAGATGGAATCTATTTCCATGCCCATTGGTTCAGTTTCTGTACAAGTATTAGGCAGGGCAAGTTGATCCAAAATTATCCCACTACCAAATCACAATATAACAGCTGAAAAGAGGCAATTAACCACCAATTCCCATCAGACAAAGAGCTAATGCTGACTGTAGGTATACAGTCACTACAAGCTGTATCAAAGAATTGAGCAAGTACTGTTTATGAA
This sequence comes from Merops nubicus, assembly GCF_000691845.1. Classification (NCBI taxonomy): domain Eukaryota; kingdom Metazoa; phylum Chordata; class Aves; order Coraciiformes; family Meropidae; genus Merops; species Merops nubicus. The sequence continues at coordinate 14,402 of NW_008628546.1, forward strand.
TAAGTAACCAGTGGAAGGTGCTCTCTACTTGCTATGCTGTTCAGCAAACGATGACCACTTACTCTTGGCACGTGCACAATGCTGGGAGGCAAGACTACAGACTCAAAGCAATGATACATGGAGAGAGAAGTGGTAAGAACAGCATAGCAATGGAGTCCTGACTCAGAAAAAAACACTGTGTAAGGGACAGGCGTTGTGGGTATCAAAAAAGCAGGATGGAAGTGTTGATAGGTCATAGTCTTTAGTGCCCCAGACACTCACCTGATTTGTGACACAGCACACAGTTTTAATGCTGTGTAGACATTTCATATTTACCCTCATGTTTAGAAGAAAATGTTAAGGGCTACACAGTATTATTAAGTAGATTGGTCATACAAACTATCGAAATCCATGTAGAATTTGAAACAGGATGCCAAGAGAGGGAAGGTATGTAGACTTGGAGGGACAATAGGCAGGACAATCTAAACCCACTTTCAGGAAGCAAACATCATAGATCCTGACCACATAGTACTGCCACTGCCCTACACCTTCTAAAGTACTCTCCTAAGAGGACTCCTTAGTAAGAACTACATAATGCAGAAGTCTTTTGAAGTCAGCATTCATTTCACAATCCAGTGGAAAAGGGAAGAAAAACCTAGGTTTCAAGAGGTACTAGTAGTTATTTAGCAGGATTGAAAATTAAAACAGAAGAGAACTTCTTAGAATAAAAGAAATAAGTAATAGAGAAAATAAGAGGGAATAAGAGAATGAAGATAGACTGGGCAGCTAGCTGTTTGCATTGAAAGGACAGATAAAACAAAAATGAACTATCCAAGACAATAAAATAAACTTCCATAATCCAAACTTCACAATACTTAGGGCAAAACTGAGAAGATTGCAGAACAGTTCAATCCTAAGAGAATATGAGGAAGAAAAATCCTAATCCTGTATGTTCTCAGACATTTTTTTATTTTAATGTCAGAAGTCTGTGACTACAGTACTGTCTATTTATTAGAGATGTCCCACTTACCAATGAAAGCAGTCACTTTTGGATTGATGATCCCACTTGGCAGAAGATGAAAGTCATACTCCACAGAATCCACAACAACTGTATGCCCTGCATTATTGCCTCCCTGGGAGGAGAAATGAAAAAAAAAAAAACAAACAGCTCTTAACAGCTTTCGACACTAAGATAAATGAACACACAGTATAGAAATTGAATGAACTGGTTCCAGCTCCAATTCTGCAGCTTTGATTTCTGTTACTGACTGAAGACCTTTCAGAGGTCTCCTTCTCCCAGGAAATCAGCCAAACTTGTTTTGCCAAACTAGAATTTCAACATCAGTATTATCTGTCATACAGACTTTGGACAGTATTTTGGTTCATCAAAGGTACAAAAGCTTAGAGATTAAAATGTTTCTAAAAGAAGCATAAATATTCTAGAACATGCAAACATTTCTAAAAGCCACCATAAGTTTCACTAGCTTCCTATTACAGTTAGAGAGAGGAAGTATTAAAAGTGGAACTGTGAACTTACCAAAGGGGGGAAAAAAAAAAAAAAATCACCAGTTAAACTGAGTATACAAAACCATATAAGTCTAGCTGTTTGGCAACATGCAGGCTTGTTGTTCTGAATTTTAGGTTCACTCTTTTGAATGTTTTTCTAGGCATAGGAACCAGCAAAATTAACTTGTTCATTCTGTACCTCCTCAGTGATAAGAGATGTTTGTAATAGTACAAGTCATTTTTATCTGAAACATGCTGTTAAGGAGTGAATCTAGAGGCAACAAAGATGATTGTGGTTTCTTAAACTACCAGAAAACATTTACATCAAACTAACATTTAACATTTGTAGCTTTTTTCATTATGATAAAAACTATCAAGATATTTGTTAAACTACGATGCATGTCTAAAATACAAAAAGAACGCTGTGACCAAGTCTTAAAGAGGGTCAAGACAGGCTTATGAAACTAAAAAGATTACAAAACAGTTACCAACTATTCCTAGTTCTTGTTTGCTGTACTTTTGAAAATAAGGTTACACTCTCTTGTGACTGAGTCATTTGTGCAAGAAAGATTACATACAAAATGGTTCTGTCTGTCATAACTACAGGAACATCGTTTACAGACAACTTGCTCCAGAAATAAGCAAACCACTTCACAGAAGGAAAGCCTCAAAAGAAAGACTTTTTTCAGCATAAGACAAACTGAAGAAAGGCATTATATGAAAATAAGAAAAAAGAAACTATAATTCCATAGCTTAAGATTGCATATAAGTCTGAAATATTTCCAAATAATGTATCACAGAAGACTTTCTAAGCAATGGACTCAACAGCTACTCACTTCTACATTTACAGTCATGAAAGCAACATATAAAGTCAGATATCTGACATTACAAATAAAGAATATTCTTAGATACCAAACATTTGTGCCAGTACACACAAGTGCCACAGTTAAAAGCCTAATCTCAGTGAAGTTAGCAATGAAAACTCTCATGATTTCAGTATTATTTATTGAAGGACTTTAGCCATTCCACCTCCTTTGGAAACAGAGGGAAGACATACAGACTATCACCCAACAAAGGAAACTTCTGAATTTAAGAGCAGTTTAAATTATAGAGCAATACAATACAGAGTTGGTCCATGTAGTGAAAAATATCTGGAAGTTGTAAAGACTTCTGGATGCAGAGAGCTTTCACTGCACATGATCTGACTTAATTGGAGAACACCAAATTTTCAATTAGTAACCCGTGAAACATATTGAATGCATAAATAAAGCAAGTCTTTTAAGTTTATTCTTTTATGAAGACAATAAATATTCAGGAATAACCTTTCTCCTCCCAACCTTTCTACTCCACAGTAGCTGCCAGGAAAGATTATTTATCAGTCTACTAACTCCACAGTTTTATCTTTGATTTAAAAGGATATTGGTTAGATGACCTACCTGCTAACATAGTTAGTTAATGACGTTAGCAGGCAGATCATCTACAACTATTTTTGAAATGCAATTCTGACACTTCTGAGCTACTGCAAGTGACTCCACAACTAGACAAACAGAATTCTAAGAACTATTAGGGTATATACATATGCTAAAAGTAGAAGCCTTTTTTAAGTAAGAAAAGACGTTGTTCTACTCAGTGTTTGAGAACTCAAGCAAACCAAACCTTTCTTGGGGAAGAAAGAATAGTTATGTACTGAAGTAGCATTTACAGTCAAATACATCCGCTGAAAGTGGCAGGTGTTTTTTTCCTCAGATTCCTTCAAATCATTCCTTTCTATGAGATCCACTGGTAACATCAAACTAGACAAATTTAATGTATGTGCTGAAGTGTTTTAAAAGAAAACTCAAGTACAACAGTCTAAGTACAACAGTTCTTAGTTCTAAGTACAACACTGAAGTACTGTGGCAGTAGTAATTTACAAATGGGAAGACACTGATGCATGAACAAACTGGACTAACCTATAAGCAACGTTAAGATTAGTGAATGGCTGTTCATTCGAAATCCCCTACTAACTGGATGATTTAATTTTATGTTTTCATTCTCACTTTATTTTTAGAAAACATTTTTTTTGCATCATGAATGTCAAATAAAGAGAAAGAAAATTTGGCCATTGTAGAGATGAGATCATGATTAAAAATTCTTAGTCTTTTGAAGTTTGCCAACCTACTGGTGCCATTCAGACATGGTAGCTTCAAGTCCAGTGCTCATGTCTGCTTAAGTAAGGTGTACAGAATGCAGACTCAGACTGATCATGAGAACATATCCCCTGGTTTTTGGTGGTGTCAAGATTTCTCCCTTGCATTGCTGGGTGATGCCAAGGTGTGTTAGTTCTGTGCAAATGTCTCTTCACCTTTTAAACCTTCAACTATACACACAGCACAGCTCATATGTCATCTTGAAGTAAGCTAGTTATATATACTTCTACATGTTTACTGTGAGCAGCCATATTTTAAGGGACACTCTTAGGCCATACTAATACCTCAATGTTTCCAAACGCTTGTTTTCAGATGAGACTCAAAATCTGAACCTCAGAATTCAGTTCTCTGTACCGCCATGATGCTCTCAACATGAAAAGATTCAATCCCAAAAGGGCCATTGATAGCAGCTGTCTGACAGAATATTAAGTAAGTTCCCATCCCGCTCTGGATGTCTTCTGTCAAGATGTGTCATTTTGAAAAATATTTTTAATTTCAAACTGTATTTTAGGAGAGAATTAAAACAATAGCATTTTGTGAATTCAGTGTTCAAAGTTCTGCTGTTGATTTATAGGTAATCTCTACCCTAACTGCAGATGTGCAAGCGTACAGTTACACAGTTAGGACTTGTAATTAAAAGAATAGTTCACACGGTACACTTAGAGTGAGCCAGCAGTAAAGTGTACACATGTTGTGTGCTCAGAGGTTGCACAACACAGGTTTGGTAAACAACTCTAATTACAAAAACCTGAACTCAGTTCTAGTGTCAGTGGGGTGGGTTGTTGTTGTTATGGGGTTTGAGTTTCTCTTTTTTCCTCCTGCAGAAATTGATAACACCAACATCTTCATAATGGAGGCAACTATTGCTTCTGGGCATAATTCGAGGTATAAACTGATGAAGTTGCTCATGGCCTCAGTGCCTTCCATCTGGATTTTCACTCCTCCTCCCTCATCACACTAACCAAAGGGGACTAGTTAGGTCACTGCAGCTAACACTCCTTTTATTCAAATGTTTAAACATTATTAATGGAGAACTAACTATGGAATTTATTTTCACTATTAGTTAAACAAAGTTCACGCTCAAATGATCTTCAATACATTATATAAAGCTTCTGCCAGAGGGAAACTAAGATATACAAGTCATTTCTTGAGGCTGGCAATATTCCCCAGGTAAGTAAATATACTAATAAGTCTACCATATCTCAGTAACCTTCTAGGTACCCAAATTAAAGGAGATCTCTCCCAGCCATGTGAAAACTGAAACACAGAGGCTGAGTGCATGGCAAGACCAAAAAGACTTTTTTGCTCAGTCTGGAATACGGTGCATGCATGAAGCAGCATCTCCTTTTCCCTCTCTCCCTGCACACCAGCAAGATTTCCTTCAGCTGAGCCAAAAAGTGTACCACAGCCAACACATTCATTAGGGAAATGCAGTTCTCGATTCAGCTACAAATTGGTGAACTGCACAAAAGGACTGAGCAGGGGATGGAGAAAGATGAGTTCTTATACATGAGAGGTGCAAGAAGGCCCCAGCAACTCGCTGAACAAAGAACCTCTTCACTGGGACGCTTCCTTTCCATTCTGCAGGATGGTAGGATGACCAACACAGCCCCTCCAAAAGTCAGAATGCAGGCTGTGGAGGAGGTCAGGCAGCCAAGGCAGAGCTGGCTTTGCCACAGTAAGAGAAATAATAACCTATGGTTTTTTTAAAAAAGTAAATAAAAATTAAGAAGAAACATAATCAATAAGACAAAACAGCATGACAAAGTCAGCAATATCTAACAGACTCAAGAATTTACTTGGTTGATATTGCAATGCAATATTTTATTGCAAAATCATGCAAAAGGGGTTTTCTGAAAGACAGCAGACACAAACACCTACCACAAAAGATGAAGAAAACCCTCTTAAGGAAAAAAAAAAATCCTTTTAGCAATTTTTAGTTAAGTTAAACTTGCAGAAGACAAAAAAAATCCCACTTCAGGAAAAGAAGTATAGGTGGCAGCAGCAGAAGAGAGCTTTCAAGGTCCAAGCACCTGCTACACTCAAACCTACTGAACCCAAGAAGTTTTGTATTCTCTCCCTCTGCTTCCACAGTTTCCATGTTCTGATACAGATGTTATAAAAGTCATCTAACTCTATTCATATAGCATACTATTAAGGAGGAAAAGCCACATCAAAACAACCACACACACAAAACTCCCCAAAGTGCTTCCTAAAAATATTTTAAACATTTTTCTTTTTTCACTGCTGCATCTCGCAGCATGTTACAGTGCCAGATACAGTATTGTGAACTCTCAGATCATCTGCCAGAACAGCAGAGTCAAAATTTTGAACCTAAGCCTGCCTCTCTTAAAAGTCATTTAAGAATCTTTTTCCTCTTTCTCCAAACCTCATGCCTCTGTCAGTTTATTAAGAGAAATAATTTTAATAATAATAAAAAATTCAAAATACTCTAAACATTATCACTGAAAATAATTCTGATTTTTATCCTACCAACAAAAGCATGTATTGTTTTTCTTAAACATACCATTATCATAGAGGAGACAAACTGGTGGGGTTTTTTTTTGGCATACTTAACTACACCCCTGCTCACATCCTTCAAATTTAGACACATACAATAGAATCTTCACATGCCATGAGCTTCTTATTTCAATAGACACAAGCTAGAATATCCCAACATTCTTTAATTTAAGTCTTTTAATTCTGGAAGTCATGCCAGGAGGTATCTACTAGTTACCTGAACATTTTCTTAGTATAGCATCATCCCCGAAACATACAAAGAACACAAAGTCAGACAACAAGCACAACAGAAAAACAGGAGTTTATTGCCCAAAAGGCTGCATCACCTAGCATTCAAACACTGTGAACTGGAAGTATATTGCTGGAAATTATTAAAAAAAAAAAAAATCAGTTCTTGTTAATACTACACCAAAGACTAAGCACTCAAATGTCATATGCATAGGGCTTAGCTTTTGCTTATTTAACACTGAAATACCTCTCTAGATTAGGTTGTTTAACTAGACTGTTTAGGTATGAATACAAATTACCTTCTCCCTTAAGCTGTAATAAAGCTCACTTAGAAAAGAGAGTGTTATTTAAAAACAAACACACAAGCACCACAAAAAGCAGCAAACAATTTCTCATTAGGTTCTCTACATTAGAAATCAGCCTCTGTACTTGGGCTCATTTCATCATGCAGAACTGCACATACAGGAAAAACAGGCACATGCCTTCCTAAAGAACAGAAAATAAAACAGATTCTCCATCTAGCAACAATGCAGCTACCCCAAAAAAAGAGTAATGAGAAACAGTAATAACACACTAAATTCCTATCAAGAGGTTTAACCCAGGCTTACTTCTCCTTAAGTCCAGGCATACTTACTTTGATACAGCACCATTTACTGTGCATCTCTGCAGTTTTAGCATATTCTGAGGTTTCCAGAACTGGATTGTCAGAAGTCAACAATCTTCTTAGGGCTGTATTTTGAGGTAGACTTTAAAAAGTTAAAAGCACTTTGTTCTTTCTTTGCCCTCTCCTTGAATTATATTTTCTCTGTGTATCTTTCAACACAGTATTTGGAACAGTTCTCTCTCCTCTCCCTAAGGATTCTTTGGTGACCAAGGGATCAGCCCTTTTTAGCAGTCCACAGCTTTACCAAATTAATGCTAAATAGTGTCTCTAATTTAATTTCCCCAACATTTCCACTGCCAGAAGCATGGACTTTGTCATACAAAGGAATCCAAATACAGTGTTGTCATTCCTTAACTTTGACTTTGCCTTGTAGTCAACACCTAGTCCTACTGCTGTTGCTTGAGACCTTGGAACAACACAACAAAGTCAGGGTGCCTGGTTGCGTGGTTGGACCCAGTCTCCAGTTTTCATATTACGGGTACTGGCTACACTGCTGCCAGCAATGCTCAAAGGGTAACTGGCACCAGGTGACACCCAACACTTGTGCTGATAACAGGGGACAACATGAGCTCACACAAAGTGAAGGGAGAACCAAACACCTTCACCCCCCTCCCCAGTCCAAACAGTATCAGTTCAAACTATTCCATGAAATTATGAAGTTGGGTATCTTAGAAATAGCTGTTTTAATTATAGCCTTGCTGCAAGAAGAAACAGAGCAAACCAAACCACCACTTCAGATATAAAAATTTCCTAGCACTCTTTAAAGAGTTGTTGGTTTGTTTGGGGTTGGAGGGGAGGGGTTGTTTGGTTGTTGTGTTGTGCTGTTTTTTTTTTAAAAAAAAACCAAACTTCTGGACATACCCAGCATAAAAGCTGGATTGGAATGAAAAAAAAATCTTTTCATTTATTTGGAAACAGTATGAAAGTCATCATGAACAAGGGTGAATCTATGCGTTTTAGTATATGGATTTAGAGACTTCTGTTTGATGCTCTGATGGAACCCATTAAGACGTAAGTAGCCTTTTTTACCTTTTCATGATCCTCACACTAGTAAATTATACCTTTATTTTAGAGTATTTTAAGTCATTAAGTTGAACAGTGAAAGTAAAACCAGGCACAAGATCATTACCCAATCTATAGTAATTGAAGCAAACCCTGTTGTAAGATAACTAAAGGCATAAGCTTTTTTAAAAAGGTATTAATTCAATTTTACGGGTGTGGTATGCTTAGATCAATTCCTTGAAAAAGCATATGAAGTCTGGCCATTGGCTGGTAATCTTGAAATACCAAGCTACTTGCCACAGAGAACAGCTAAGTATCAGGACTTGTGACAGAAAGGTGCATACTAATAAACAAATTATCACACAAGTACTGTTAGAATGGCAGCAATCCTGCTTACAAAACCTCATATTTATCTGCTTTCTAGAAGCCTCGTTAAAAAAAAGAACTCCTTATGAAATATCACTTTTGAAATATTTCTTTTACAGTGTTAACTGCTCAGAGATTCTATTATTCTTCACAGCAAACAAATAAAAAAAAAAGGGTTTTTTTTCCTTCCGCTTGCTAAAGGTTAGGTAGCCTAAAATCCTTCTCAGAGTAAGCACTGCACCCAAGAATCTGCATGCATCTATTCAATTTAGATACACTGGTCAGTACTACACACAAAACAAGATACTATTCTAAAACATGCCCATCCTGGCAAATGTGAACAGCATCAGTTACGCTGTACAGAGGGGCTATAAGATAACAAAGGCAGCTGCAAGTATTGCACATCTGGAGGCCCTTTGATAAACATTCTTAGGAAACACCCTTTTTGCAATAGTTCTGAATGCCTGAAAATACTAATTTGGAGGAAAAAAAGTCATTTTCTGCTAGATGACATTTTACTAGAAGCAAGCTTGGAATTTCAATAAATCAAACAAGTGACTCCTGCTAGCCAAAACCACTATCAAAGCCCTGGCAGGCAATACTTATCACAGACAACAGACCCATGCACACAACACAAACACACCGGTTACCACAATAATGTACCATGGTCTAGAGAGTATCACTGGGAAACATACTGGGGACCAAGCAATACTATCAAAGAGGACCACACTTTAAACATATTGACTGAACAGTATTTCTAACAGGACATCTACAGAACTTTTAAGGTAAATAATTTTGCAGTTTCCCTATCTATGCAAAATGGCTTATTTTCTTTTCCATCCTATAGCTTTTAAATATCCTAGCTGATAGCTAAAGAATTCCAGGTTAAGAAAAAATAAATAAATAAAACCACCACACAATTAGCAACAATATTAATGCAAGGACCTGACAACAATTTTATGAATTTTTTTTTTTTTCTTCCCAATAGCTCTGAAGACTGAAACAATTTTTAGAAGCGTAACTCTTAAGAAAGGTGTATTCTGAAGCCAAATTAGTAAATTCAAAAGAATGTATGAACAATCTAGAAGCAAGGCAAGTCTTCTCACTTTGAATCTTCCCCACAGCAGAAGAGTGGTTTAGCTCATTACATTCTCTCCATGCAGCACAGCTCCCAAATCATGTATAAAGCATGGAGGAGCATTCATAATATTTAACTGCAATTTTTCTTCTGGGATTGCACTGCTGTATTAGTCAAAAGCCCATAAAGTACATTCATGTATTGAGCTGATTCACTGGACAAATAAGAATCAATCTCTGTAGGAGTTATGGCAGAGCCTTGATAATTTAATGAAGTCAATTTGACAAAATAGTAATGGCTTGTGTCTGTCTTCAATAAGTCTAATGTATGACTTCAGTAACCTTTTTGCCTCATGACCTTTATTGTCAGGGTTAAAGAGAGATGCTCATTTTAGACAAAAAAAATATTTTCTTGCTGAATTAAAATAGTGCTAGAACGTTTATTAGGTAAAATGATGTTTCCAGTGCCTAACCAGCCACTACCAGAACTCAACTAGCAGAATGCTGAGACTAAAATAACCAGTGCCTGCAGTTTTGGTTTGGGTTTGGCTAAATATGAAGGTACAACCAGAACATTTCCTAAGGACTAATTTCTTTGGCTTTTCATAAATACCCTTCAATGTTTAACACAGACATAAAAATTTTAAATTAAAAAAATAAAATTAAATCTGACTTGGGAGTTACAAGCTCCAGTAAGTTTTACATGCAATGCCCGCAAACTGTACAGCTCATCTGAAGCCAAATGAAGCCAGCAATCAAGGAAGCAAGAAATCTCATTTTCCAAAAAGACTCTAGAAAATGATACAAAGCCATAATCAAATGCTTATAGAGGAATCCTGAACCAGAACTTTTTTCCTATGGTGAGTTTGCTCAGAAAAGTTCCATGCTCCTGGGTTTGCAACCAGCCTCACTGATTTCCCTGAAAAGTATGCAAAGGACCCGATTGCTTGTCCTTCCAGTTTAAGGGAAAAGGATTTGCAGTTCTACCATTTTCCTGGCACATGATACTCTTTCAGGATTAATGTACACACAATAAATCCATCATTCCCTGAAAGATCCCCATTGTTAATCTTAAGCTCATCTAGCTTCAAATTTTGGGTTCTCCCCCCTTTTTTTAAAAAAAAAAAAAGTGCAAACAGTCTAATAGGAAACATTAACATACCAACTTGGATGATCAGCAAAATCAGAAAGGAAAGAGTAGCTTGTTCATAAACTGAAAGCAAAAAAATACTAGTCCTTGTAAAAGCAAACAAATGCCACACTCTTCCCCCCAAAAAAACTCAGAAACGTCGTCTTGAGCACAAAGAGCAAGCATAACTGCACCATGTGTGCTAGCCAAGGCAGCACACGGTTCAGTATGAGGCATGTGCACATACATCAGCAGAACATGCAGGTAAGAAATCACTGCAAGAACACGTAGAAGATAGAATGCATTTGAAACTAAGATGGAGGAACACCTGCATGTATTTCTCCATTTTAGATCTACATAAGCTGAAAATATGCATTTTATTTTCAGAGCACCTCTTCAGTAGCGCAGAGCAGACCAGACCTCAGTATAAGCAGCGGGACAGTTAAACCTGTTTGGAACAGCCCAAGACAGGAGCGCAGTTCGGACGGTGCCGCCTCGCCGAGAGCAGGGCTCTGGTGACTGCCGAGGCTGCTCTGCCCTGCGGCACCTTCACCTAACAGGGGTGCACAGCCAAAGAAGAGTTAGTAGGAAAGCAGGCTGAAATTACTACTAAAAGCCTATTTTGAATGGCTCTCTACACTGATACTAAATACGGAAGTATTTAAAGCGGCTCTGAAATACTGACATATGCATTTAAGAGAACTATCTACCCAAAAAGCCTACTATGACAATCACTGCCTCGTCTTATGACGTGATCATGCCAAGTTGTCTATCTCAAAAATATAATGCCTCAGGCTAGAGGAAAAAAGTCTTTCAAGTTATCTCCTCTAGAATAGAAATTTGTTCTCCAGTTTGTTGAGATGTTCTCTCATACTACGTTATGGAAGAAGCCATACACTCTTTTCAACTCTCCCCATCAGATGTGTGTGTGCATAATTTTTTCTACAGTTTACTTCTATTGCTACCACATTCCAGCATTCATTTTTAGCTCAGGGCAATCACTGGCGTTTCTAAGCTAGCTATACAAGCGACTGCCAAGCTGGGCAAGAAGCAAGTCAATGTTGCTTTGGCATCATGTGGTTGTAAACATTTTCACTTAACTCTTAGATGAAGAGTCAAAAATACATCAAGAAAGCTGGATACTACTACAAGTTACAAGAAACACAAGAAAGGCTCCTTCTTTCCACAGTCAGATTTTGGGAATGCTGAACAGGACTTTAAGTCGGTCAGCCTAGCAAAAAGGCCTATCTGAACCCTTGAGATGCATCCTAACTGGACATAGCTTTGCAATTGCTAGGCTATCTGCTTCTCATTTCAATACATATGCCCAAAAACCTATTTTGAACATCAGATTACAAACAATACCCTTAAAAAAAGAAAAATTTAAGAAATCAAGATTTTGATAAATAATGAATTCTCTCAAATCCCAGATTTTGTGATTAATTTCCTGCTTTCTCCTCCCCTCCACTCTCAATGACTTAGCAGCTAACAAGCTCTACTGTATAACCTACTCTGGGATTTCATTATAAACATGAAGCAGCTAGCAGGTTTCTTCCTTGACAATCCACTCCTGTTTGTAAGATCAAACCTAGCTCAAGAAGCCATAATGTTACACACTTAGTAGAAGCTTCTAAAACTTTGGCTAGATTTCAAGAATTTTTGAATGTATAGTACAAGAATTACTGCAACAGAACAAGATCAGGAGCATGGTTTGAGGCAGCATGTGACAGAACAAGCACAGGATGTTTTACACATTCACCTGTTTCCTCATAACAAATGAAACATTTGTTTTATTTAAGTCTACTGGGTGGAGTCACCATCCCTGTAGGTATTTAACAGACACACAGATGTGGCGCTTAGGGACATGGTTTAGTTGTGACCTGGCAGTGCCAGGTTTAACAATTGGTTGTGATGATTTTGAAGGTCTCTTTCAACCAGAACAATTCTATGATTCTATTAATTTCAAAAAATTTCACATATTTCTCTGTACCGACAGAACCTGCTCCAAAGAACTGCTACTGAAAGACAATATTCAGAAGGACTTCTTAAGAGTTGGTTTTGGCTTAGTTTCACCTTATCTGAAAAGTCTTACACTACTGCAATGCCTACATATTTGAGGTAGGAAACTTGATCCACTAGGTGAATAAAGACCAGTCTAGTCTATCCCCAAGAGATAAAACAAATCAGGTGAGGCAGGCATATAAGGAACAAGAAAAAAAATTGAAATGTTGAGGTCTGTGTTGCTTCAGTGCACAAAACCCCATCAATGCTTGCTACATTTCACAAAAATATTTAAGAAAGGATATGAAAAACAGAAAGTGACTTCAGGAATATTTACAGAAAACATCTTCCAAATGTATGAAGTAGCCTAGTAGGAATAAAAAAAAATTAAAAATTTAATAAGCTGTTATAGAGTACAGCATCCGAACCAACCAAACACAGAAAGCTTTTGTAATAAAAGTAAGATTGAAAGAACAGTAAGAAACCAGTAGATCAAGGTGTAGTTTGTTCTTTAGTGCTATTAAAATCTCCTTTGTTAATGGTAGAAACTTCTTGAACTGGAAAATCAGATCTCAGCTGCTCTTCTGTTTGAAATAATTTAGGTGTGATTGTTTACCATAACAAGAGATCACCTGTCAGTGATGCTCTAAAGCAGGTCTGTAAAGCAGATGACTCACTGATGGGACAGGACAAACATTTTACTGGCCAGTCTTTCCTCACCAGAGCACATTACTGGCATGCTGCCAGCCACTACAAGGTCCAAAAGTGCACCCAACACTTAAAAATGAGAGCTCTAGCTAGCCACTGTGTATCAAAAGCCTGAGCAGCTAAAAAAGCACCAATAGCAATAGCTACTGATTCTGCATGGCCTGCAAAGGGTCCAGACTAAAACACCTCTTCAAATAACATTCAGAAAAAGAAAAAAGTGGACTTGGTGAACGGAAGATAAGAAAATTTCAGGTCTTAAAACCATAGTGGCTATATATAGACTAGTGATATGGAAGTCCTGGGCAGCATTGGTCTGAGGACTTCAGCTGGCACCTATCAGCTGAGCAATGGTGACTGCTTAGCCCCAAGAACCTACACACTGAAAACTCATCTAGTAATTGTTGCACTGTAATTGCCATGTACCAAGTGATCATCACTACAGCCACATTGCTGTTTGTGAGGAAGAAGAGGAAAAGGGAGTATGAAGAATCCACACATTGTAATTACCATGCATTACCATTTCAGGAGTACGAACGGTGTGACCCCCACAGTGGGCAGAGCAGTGACACTAAGTCCCAGGTAGACCATAATGAAATCAGCTGAGAAGACTTGGTACGAAACTACAATTCTGTTTTTGACATAGTAACAAAATGTACAATAGAACCAAAGAAGCAGGAAAATAGGATTTAGAACATGCAACGTGGCTTAAAAATAATTTGAAGACTTAGAAATCTTGTTCCCCTCTGTAAATTATATACTCTGAATAGACCAGCTACCTCAAACAGGAAAAACAGAAAGTGACCAAAAAATTTGCTAGTGAAATGAGTAAGTGAGAAGAGAATCATGCAGCACAGGTATTTTTGCTGTACTGCATACACTAGTAGATTGGGTAGAGGTGGTAGTGTTAACATAAGAGACACATACTGTATTTGTTTTGATAAAATGATTACATAAAACAATTTGTTTGCATTAATTTGCCATTCCCATATCCACTAACAAATGAAGCTCTGGTAATTGAATTCCCTAATTTGGTTGCATTCTGCAACAGTAGGAAGTCCCATAATCAGAACAAGAAATGTTTTCCTCTAACTTTCCATTACCCGTGGAATTCACAAAAATACAATGTACACTTTCTAAAATTTCCAGGTTTGATGGCAGCAAAGCTTGTAGCTTACTAAGAGGAAGCTATGTCAATCAAAAAAACAGAAAAGCATAGTTTTTTCTAGCAACTACTCCTGAATCTCAAACCAGTTCTTGCTCTATTTTACTGTCTGGACTATGATTTATGTGATAGTCAGTAAACAAACTTTTCTCTGTAAGCCACCAAAGGCAGGATGTAGGCTTAAGTGCAGAAGTCTCACCAATACGTTTGTTTTATGAAAAATATCATTTTACCAGCTATCTCCTAGAGGTAAATGAAGGCAAATTCAAATTTAACAGTGGAAGAACAAGCACATACTTTGCCTGTCATCCAGACATGTTTGCACTAACTGCATCTGAACCCCCTGTACTAGTGGTGCCCTCATGAAACTACCACAGCTGCCAATGCAGTTGCATTAGCAGCTACACACATGCAGCCCTTAGATGTATCTTAATTTTAGTTGAGCCTCTTCAAAGAGTTGGTTTTGACAACATAATACAACTTCCAACAAATGTGAATCTGTCTCCTGAAAAAGAAAAATCCCATATTCTTGCTCTGAGCACAAGTCTATTCAAGAACCTCCAAACCTAAGACAAAATACTTTGGAGGATAGCATTTAGAAGAAGAGCCATGCTACAGCTTACTTTCTGACACACACACACTTGGCTGACTGTTCCTAAGCAAGCACTCTAGATAACTTCAGATAGATAACTTATTTAACTAGCAGACTGTGCCATCAGCACAACTGCTACCCAGGAGACAAGAAGGTATGGCCACAGATTTCAGGGTACCACTTCCTGCAGTGCTTTTACAGGCATTGTCTAAGTGCTAGTGCTTGGTTCTGGGACAGGACCATTTTTATCTGCATCTGCACAGAACCAGGGACAGGGACGCACAAGTCACACTAGAGCTCCTGGTTCCTCTGCAAATACAACACAAGTTTCCAAGACATCTTAGACCTGCTACAACTTCCCAAGTCCTCCAAGAAAATAGCTGTACTAATAAATTTTTCAAAAGAACACTCTAGAAATACTTGATCTCATCCACACACATTCTAGCAGCTCTCTGGCATGATGAACAGAAAGAATCATCCCAGAATGAATACGAGTGTAACAGCAAAATAAGAATCAGAAGTTCCAACTGCAGAAAACTGGTATTAACAACAGGCAGACTAAGTGTTACAGTCTTTCCTTATGGACTTGTGCCACTATGAAAAGCACAGGAGTCATTCTCTAATTTACCAGCAGTAACAAAAACATCTAGAATATGCTTGCATACATAGCAAGATGATTTAATAGCTCAGGACCACTGAAAATGAATATTCCTATTTTCCCCTCTCATTCTGAGAAATTGTGCTTTTTCCTTACTATGCCCTTAGCTCCTCCTTTCATCAAGTTCCTCCAAGCCAATTAAATTCAGTCTTACTTACTAACATTGTAGAAAGTAAATCCAATGAAAAACAGCTTCCTGCCATTTTGGTGAGTTAAATCAACTCACAGAAGTGTTCAAGTGCCAGAGTCAGCACATGGGAGGAGACCCAGACAGCACAGCCACCCACAGGAAAAGGAAGAAAGAAGGAAGAAAACCTACTCACTTCATCAGGAGCAACAAGCTGTTAGAAATGGCAGAAATGGCCATGGAACTCAAGCCTGAGATAACAGTAATATTTCCCTTTTCTTGATCCTTTACCCAGCTGATTCAAAAGAAGTAACACATGGACACAAAAATAAACTGTCTGCCTCTTTCTCTCCACTTCTTAGCATTAAACATACAGGCTTACCTCGGTGGCATTAAAGTTTCAAGAACAAAGCTGCAAAGGGCGAACTGAGTCAGAGTGTTCTGTAACGCACAAAGGCAGGCTACCTCGCCACAGCACCACATCCGATTTCAATTTTTTAAAAAAATACCAAGATACACGGGGAGAAGCAATTTATCTGAAAGAACAGCTATGTAAGAATACTTCTGTTTACTTCAAAATTAAAGTTTCTTAAGGTCAAGTTTTTGATTTGTCAGCTTTTCTACAGACCTGGTTTTGAAAACATCAGTTTTATGCACAATTCTCATTCGGTAACACAATGCTTCAGTGTTTGTGCTCTTTGGAAAATGGGACACTCTCCCCAGATATATTTATTTCAGAGCAAATTTAATTTGTGCATTCAACAAAAGCATACAGCTAACAACACTTAGATGCTGTCTGGGCGTGCTGCTTGCGTTTTAAGCTACTATATCTCGTCAAGGAAAAAAAGGTACATAGGTTTAGTTCATTATGTTGTGCTATATAGAATTACTATGGTAGAAATGTTAAGAAAAACACCTCAGATATGTGTTGTTTTAAAGTAGGTGTTTACGAATACTGCGCTTTCAGGTTAGGCTGACTTTTTTCATTCTTTTGCTGGAATAAAGCCTCCATACAGAGAACTAACGTTTTCCAAATATCAACAGAGGGGATCGACACAACAATGTTCTTGAAGCAAGGGCAGGCGAGTCTTTCAAAAGCCAGTTTTAGATGAAGACAACGAAGTTGCGGCGGAGCGCCCGTATCCGCCGTAGGCGGCACGTTGCGGGTCCGGGCACGGGCCCAGGTTTACCCCCAGCCCCGGGAGGGGCCGTCGAGCAC
>NW_008628547.1:0-15803 GCF_000691845.1 Merops nubicus
TGCCGGCGGCGACAGCGCACAGCCTGCCCCGCGCTCCTCGGCCCGTCTGGCACCAGCAGCTGCAGCCCCAGGCAGCCCAGGAGCCCGGGTTCTGCCAGAGGGCACGGCAGAGAACCGGGGACAGCGCGCACCGTCCCCTAAGCTCAGTGGGAACGGCGCGGGGGTTGCACCACGTACGGCTGCTTCAGCAGAGACCTCGCTGGGACTAGCGCGAGAAACGGACTTTTAACTCGGGCTTTCAGCTCGACTTCTACAGAATTAGGTTCTCAGTCTTCCCACGAGTCTTGTCATCACTCTCACACCTTCACATGGGATGAAGCATTGCCTTCTAGTTTCATATTTAGGAAACACAACCACAAGTCCAGAACAAGAACCCCAGCACAGGCCTCGGGCCATGGGCAGTCACTACAGCCCAAGTAAACCAGCAGTAAAAACAACAGCAGCTTTCAGACCTGGCTTGGACGAGGATGGACGGTTGCATCAGAAGGCAACACCATATCATGGCTAGTTCTCGGGGCTTCCATTCTGCCTACTCCGACCAACAAACAGGGTGCTGGGAATACTTTTCACAGCCCTCCCAAATTCAGCTGGCTACAGGAGACCAAGTGAAAACTTTGTGCATGACCCTTTATTGTACTGATCTACTGATGCTTGATGTGCATTTTCCACTGGGTAAAACCTCGCAGAAATACACAAGCCTCACTCAAAATTACACCCCACCAAGATCCCCTCTTAATTACACAACCAAATAAAGGGATTTGTTTCTAGTGTTGGAAAGGGCTTAGCTAGAGTATTTTTCTCCCTCCTGTCCCTTCTCTTCCTTCCTCTTTGCCATCCCCAGTTTTGAGCCTGTCAGAAACCCTATTTCAGCAAAATAACGTCAGTTTGCCAGAGGAGGTCTATTCTCCATCGCCTGTGTTCTGCAAAGAGGAGAGACCCTGAAAGGATGCTGAAGCAGTTTGTGTTAATTCAGCAGCAGCTGTGCTGTGTACAACCATGGCCAGTTCTGCAGTCTGTGTGCTCCCCCTCACCCCTTCAACTCCCACCAGCTCCAAGGGGATTTGCAGTAAAGGGGCTACAGGTGCTTACACGCATCACCCAGGTCAGCCTAATAAACCAGCCCAAGCCATGCCAGCAGGCTGTGAGCCCCAGGCAGGTAGCATGGGTCAAATGTTTTCCCTGTTTTGCAGGCAAAGGTATAAATTAGTTTGTGTTTGTGTGTATAATAACTGTGTCCTCACCGCTGGTTGCAGAGCTGACAGGCAAAGCAGTCCAAATGGTAAACATTATCTCTGGCCCTCATCACCATCTCAAAGGCAGGGATCAGTTTACTGCAGGCAGCACAATTCCCGGTGGTACCAAAGAGCCTGCCAAAGAAGCACAATCATTAGAAGCCATTTTAATTAAATGGTGGAAGGACTAATTAAGTGTAATTAGCAGTATCAAATACTGTATTGCACCAATAAATAGAAGTTGCAGTCTCCATTTCGCTGACCAACCAGTGTGCGGGAACTCGAGATAAAACTGCCTGGCGAGCAGGCTCTGAGCGTCAGGACCAAACTTCATTTGGTTTGTGCACGCAGGGCTAATTTGCTGTCTAATGGAGAAAAGCATTAAACACTCCAAGCCCTATTTTGGGGCTCACAAAATTTCAGTCAAAAACCACCCGGCTCCCTGCAGCGGCGGGGTAGGTGCCGGGAGCCACCTGTCCTCCTCCGCACACCCTTGGCCACGGCCTCGGGGAGGGACAGCCTGGCAGCCTCCTGCAGGAACACCCAGAAGACCCGCAAACTTTGACAGCCCTGGCAGGCAACAATATGACATAGCTCAGGAAGAGCCTCACTTACCTGCTGTTTAAAAGGGAAAAGCACAGTTTCTGTTGCCGTGAGCACATGAGCACTTTGCAAGGCGTCTCGGAGAGCGAGCCCTCCTCCTCCCTGGCCGTGCCCCCTCCCCTCACCTCCACGTCCCCCCGGGAGCCCGCTAAGCCCCTCTGCCATGGCCGGAGCAGCACGCTCGGCGTTCTACCTCAGCTCCCTGGGCCTCAAGGACAGCCCTTCAGTGCTGGAAGCTTTGCCATTCTCATCTTGGCCTGCACTATCTGTCTCCCCAGATGTCTGCTGCCGTTACAGCTCCCACTGGGGGACTCAACCACGACTGCAGCATCCTTTCTTGGCCTTCTTCTCCAAGATGCCCCTGCAGAGCCCGGCACGTGCCAGCGCCCGCACACAACTGCGGTGTGAAAGCCACGTGGGCCAGCCAGGCCACGAATCGACAGGCCGACAAAGCCAAGTTTTCCCTGGGACAGGTCAATACACACGCAGCTAGCTCCTTTACTTAGGAGAAGATAAAACCCCTATTCTTGGGCGATGGGCCTCACGCCGTATGCTCCTTGCTGACCACGGGCTCTGCGTGTGTGCCGCGCCGCCGCCAGCAGACGGGTTTGGGCTCGCAGTTTGTTTCAAGCCATTGGTTCTGGCTGATTCCACAACACGCAGACGAGAAGCATCAGGAAAATCTATAACCAATTTCTAGACCTGCAATTTGCCAAGCTAATCAATACTAATTATTACTGGCCAGTAATTGTGAATTAAAACACCCAGCAATGTTATAGAAACCTCCGCACGACTCTCCCACCCGCCCACAGCACCATGCTACCAAGTCAGCTTGTTCTTCAGCTGTAAAAAAAAGGCTACCCTTAATTTTTCATTAGAAGTGGCATCAACGGTCTTTCATTAGGCCTGGCTGGAAAACCCCAAGACTTTCTATAAAGAAAACAGCATGACATTTCCCCTGAAAGTTAAAACAACAGAAACCAAATGGAAACACTGGTGCAGGATAGAAAAATCACAAAAGGAATACCAAAATTTCTTCCCCTATGACTTCCACCATATGAAGGCTGAAAGGCAGGGTAAAATCCCAGATCTATAGTTTGCACAAGCAAACGGAGACCATGCAGTAGGTTACAGGACAGCCCCTGCCTCCTTTTAGGCTGACTCGGGCTTGCCCCCACCCAGCAGGCAGGCAGGGGAGGCAGCTGAGCACGGCGCTTGGCTGCCCAACGCCAGCAGACCGGGCTGAAAGAACGTGGCACTGAGAAGCATACAGGTCTCCACCCTGAAACACCCTGGCTCTCACTCAGCACCCGCTCCCAAATCAAGCCATTAACATAGGCATCCCTCCCTCCCTCCCCCAGCGTAGCTGCCCCCTTCTACAGCACCTCACTTGGGCATCGCAAAACCTGACAGCTTCTGCTGGGGTTTGGTCATTGTCTGTGAAACCAGGCTTTCGTTTTCAGAGTACCCAAGTCACAGCAAACTCGAAAAATGAGCCCAGTACGTTAGGCAAGGAAACTGGGAGGTTAATCCTAGATTTGCTGTGCCCAGCACTGCTACATGCACAAGTATAAAATATCCATTATTCATTAGCATCACAGTTGTGTGGAGCTCAATCTAGATTAAACAAAATAAAGGGGCCCCAGACAGCACCATTTGCATTGTTAAGCAGGCGCTTTTCTTCAGCCTTCAAATAGGAGACTTTTCTAAATGGAAATGATGGGGAAATTTGGACAGATGTTCACTTAACTATTTAAACAGTTAGCTTAAGAAACATGAAAAATGTATTTGGAATCGTATTCACCTGTCTCCTTTCAGGGGGTTTGGGGGTAAATCAATTGTTAAAGAGCTTTGACCGTTTGCATAAGATCTGAAGCTTATATTCTGTCCAGCTGAAATCATGTTGCCTTCTAATGTCTACATAAGCGTGGCTTCCAGCTAGGCAGTGTGCTAATCATTTTCTCTTCTATCAAGTTTCACAGTCTCCCATACCCCCTCTTTCGCAACAGATGAACATTTCACACTTACTCTAGCACTTCCTAATTTTAATCTGCTTTTCAGGGAGTGATTTAGAGCCCTGTACATTCACCATGCTTCTAAAAATAGGCGGTAAACTTGTAGCTCAGTGAACATGATTTTTTTTTTTTTTAATCTGTTGGAAGAAAAAGTAAAATTAAAACAGACTTTTGCCTTTTTTTTTGTTTGCTTGTAAGAAACCTGCCACCTCTGATAACTACTTACCCAGAAGCTACTTGAACTGAAACTTTCTGAAGTGGGGAGCTTAATGTTATTGGAAGAGGGAAAGAAGAAAAGAAGCAGGAGAAAAATCTTCCACCTCAAGCCCCATCTGTGGTTAAATTTAAAATAACCCCACATGAACAAACTGATCTGCATTCTGTCCCCCAGACACCTTCGTAACAGATGCAACACAGTCTCACATTCACACACACAAAGTGGAAGCGCATTAGAAATATCTATCAGAAGATGCTCAGCATCTACTTACCAGCTTGGAGCCACTGGCATGAAAGAAGCTGGGAACAGGGAAAGGTTTCAGTTTGGAGTTGTTTTGCTGCTTGTAAAAAACTTTATTTTTTTCTTTTTTCATTTCCCTTTGAAGTTAAAAGGCAGCAATTTTTTAAGTACAGATTTATTCCCCTTATATGACAGGCAAACCTAGCCAGCTTGTAAATAAGCGTAGACTGTGCAGATTTAAAATTTAGCACAATTAAACTTTTACCCTGTGGTACTAATTATGTTTAATGGCTCTTAGCCTGAACTTAACCACGTCTATTGTTCTCAGCCAGTCTAAAAGCAGGAGTTTGTCCAAGGACAATTTTCTGTAGTTTATAGGCACACTAAAAACCCTGCTATGCACTGTTCTCATTGGCCATTGATGGCAGTGTGTATAGTAAAAATTAAAGCTAATTGGCATACAGGAGCAGCAATGAATGCAAATGAATTAACGGGAAAAGAAGGGAGTGCTCCTGGCAGTGGTAGGAACTGTCAAAGGATTGTTTTTGTGCAGTCTTGTCTGGGCTAAAGAATAGTCTTTTGCATGATGATCCAGCCCTCACCAGCTCTGTGAATACACCTGAAGTTAATTCAAACTACAGTAAAGTCACAGCACCCTGCAGGTTTTGGGCAAAAGCAGAATGGTAAAAGATCCTGTCTGTAGTGAAACCAGTAAGATGTTTCTCATAAGAACACATTAAGTTTAGCACCTTCCAACGGATTTTTTCTCCTCCAACCAAAAGGTGTGGGGTGGTTAAACTGAGAACCTGGCTCCCTAACAGTCACTTGTTGGTTACAAGGAGAGTCCCATTTTCTTCTCTTCTCTCTAGCCTGGTGTCTGATTGGCTTGCAGAGAAAGAGGGAGAAAATCCTCCCTCCACAGAGGGAAAATTTTGGAGATGTTGACTTCACAAGAGACAAAAAAAGAGGAACCAGGACAGATGCATATAGAAATAATGGGTGGTACAGAAAGGGTAAGTTATGAGGGTCAACCTGGTTTGTTTTTTTTTTTTTTTTTTAAACACCACTAGAAAAAGACAAGTTCAGAATTAAACATCTGAGTTGAGATTGATAAAGCCCCAAATCAAGAGGCTGAAAGGTAAAAATTATGAGTTGAAAGAGGACTAAACACTTATCTCCAGATAAATATCTGTATTTGTAGATACTATGTACAGCTACATATTTCTCTCTGTATTTCTATATCCAGATTATCTGGACATACAAGTTTTTGCAGTGTTACTGAACCTGATGCTCATATTCTCTCCAACTAGTAGGTGAAATAGGTTTTCCTATTGCTTATACACCTTCCCTATATGCCCACAGCCATTTATTTCTTAGCTCCACCAAGACCTGCTGTAGAACAAGACGTGTGTTATGTACCTGACTCTCATCACCGTCATGGAAAAAAAGCTTTTGCCCTTATAATTTAAAACAAACCAACAACTGGTCTTCCAGTGAGGATAGCTCTTAACAGCTTGCAGTCAGTATTTTACCCCATCTGTGGATATTAGAAATATGCTGAGCTACAAGTCTGAATTGACTGAAGTATGAATATGCCAATTATTTCAGGGAAAGCCTGAACATCACTTAAAAAGATAAAAAGAATAAGCTTAAAAGCAACTTCAGACTCAAGGTTCCCAAATTCCTTGTAATCAGCCTTTGTGTAACAAGAAAGCCTTGGGGATAGGTGTTTCAGCATGGTAAATATGTATTAGCTGGCACAGCCTCCCATCCAGGACACTGTTGTCTGTGCTGCAGTGGGAAGTCATGTCAGCTGAAGGGAAGGAAATGCATTTTGATACTAATAAAGTTGGTCAAGCTGTCCTCTGATGAAGCCTTCAAGTTCAATCCCAAAGAATTTACATCTTGCACGCCACAGGGTTTGCCACTGCTGGCTGGCATAGCGGGAGGGGCTGAGCCTCTGCAGTACAGCAAAGCCCTCTGGTCGAGTGACCGCGCTGGTTCAGACATTACTGGGCATGAACTCCGAGGTTCCTCAAGGGCATCTGTTTTCAGTTGAAGAACACATCTGAATGTTCACTTATTTTTACTCCTTTGGTCTCTCGCTCCTTATTTTCAGTAGATATTTACAGTTGGGCTGGGACTCTTGGCAGGTAGAAGTCCAAGTCCTGCTCCCCTGCCCCAGCCTCGCTGATGGTATAACTGAAGCCGCTGACCTTAAAACCCAACTTGGCTGTCTCTGGCACTGCTGAACATCTGTGCAACAACGTTCTCTTAGAGGAGTTTAAAAACAGCAGTCAGAAAACTGCAAGGTTGAAAGTGCTAGAGGCACGCTAGTATACCATAGCCAGGCAGAATCACTCCCCATAAACTGTGTTCCTCACTGGGAGGCAGTGGAGAAGGAATGATGGGGAAAAAAAAAAAAAAAGGGGGAGCGGAAAAGAAGTGAACAAACCAAGCATTGCTTGTTTATCCTGAAAGGCATGGGGTGTGAGAAACTCCTGGACCAGCTACTGTGGAGAAAAAAAGTCTGTGCTTTAACATCACAGAGCACAGCAATACTGCCAGGACATATTATATTTTGAGCCTATTTAAACCACCTTAATTTGTACAGATACCAAGTGTAGAAGTGAGGGTACCCTCCACAGCATGCAAGATGCTCCCTGTTGCAATGCAAGAACAGCACTTCAATTTAGCAACATTTTTAGGCTCTGAGCAGACACCTTTTGTTCAGCCTCGCTGCATTTGTACCTCTCCTCCCCACGCCAGAGGTGTCCCTTGAAAAGCAGGCAGGGCACACGTGTTGGAAAAAATCCCAAAGACTCTCCGAGCTGCTTCAAAGGGGTTGCAGCCTCTGCAGGCTGAAGGGACATTCAGACTATTAGTGATGTCTCTGGTAGATTAACTTAAATTCTGCTAGCTGTGGCATACACTTCTCAGTTCCTGAAGACTTGTGCTTACCCATCCAGCCATGGTTTAATGGCTTGGCTTAAGGCCTTTGTTGCAGACTTGAGGAAGCCCACCAGAAGGAGGGTGTTTGTCTGCACCCTCCTGTGCCAGACAGCAGCACACCCACGTTTGTGCAAGGCCACTTTTCACATCTGACAACAAAATTAAACCCTGCACATTTGCCAGATACAGGACACTTCATCTAAAGGGCTCCCAGAGCAATTTGCTAACAGAATGAACGTGCTGGGGCACTCAGAGCAGAGTGAAAACCAGTGTCCAGCTACTGGAAACCCCAGTACCAGGCAGCTGACTCGCTTGCTGTAGGAGCTGCGCAGGGTGGAGTTCAAGCCCTCTAGGTACAGCCAGTGCTGGGGGGTGCCAGTGCCAGGGGCTGGCAGTCCTGCTGGGGTGTGCAAGGCTCCTCCACCACCCGCAGTACCAACTTCACACTTGCGTGGCAGCACCAATGCCGTGCTGAGGTTGTGGCACTGGCCAAACACATGGGAAGGTGAGTGAAAAGAATTCTTGTTAAATCCACAGACAACACCATCAGGGCTTCCTTTCTCTCTTACTGATTTGCCATCATTTTTTAATGCAAGTTTTGAGCTTTCTTTGGAGTCTAATTAAGACCCTAATCAGTTTAAAGTGATGAAAAACTTTCCCAACACCAGCATATCAAACATGCAGAAGCGACAGCTCTGTTCCCGTCAAAGCCAGCCTGACTTGCCTTCGCTCGTGTGAGGGCACCATGCTGAGTAAAAAGGAAAAATCACGTTCTTCATCAGCACTTCACAGCAAAATTTAAGTTGTCAGTTCCTCCCGGGAAATCCTGATGCAACACCCAAGCCATCCCTGTGAACCAGAGCTGGGTGAATGTTTAATTACGCCGAGGAACGAGCGCGCGTTGCTGCGTGGGGGCTGCCAGGGGCCCCCCGCGCTGCAGTCAGGGCTTTGCTGTCCCAGAAGCAGTTTCTTCAATAGCATTTGCTTATCAAAAATAATTAGAGGTAGGAACGCTGGAACTGCGATTATGAAACAAATGGTAAATCTATTTGCTCAGACGGAATGTATCGGAAGATACATCTAGGCACAGCTGGAGACTGAGGTGATACCGCAAGGATAACAACTCGAGATCCAATTTCATCTTTCATGATTAAAAAATGAGCAAGAAAGTGTTTTATGAAATGTGAAGGTTAACAAATGTTCCTTCACAAGCAATGACGACAGTTTATCTTTTGAAACAAATGATCAGGCTACGGTCTGCTAGCAGCTCCTGAAATACATTTGAGAGATTTCTCCTGAAGATGCGCTGCAGACCCGGGCACGCAGCCGGCAGCCCACCCCGCTGCCCGCCCCGGGGACACAGCTGGCTCCAAAAGCAAGGTGGGGGCAGCAGGGTGGGCACCAGCCCAGCCCCCACACTGGTGGCAGAAGCCCAGAAGGTTCATCCCTGTCCCAAATCCCCGCGGTGGCCGTGGCCCAGCGACGCCTGCCTGCAGGAGGGGTGGCAGAAGCAGGGTCCCAGAGCTGCACGCCAACAGCCACTTCAGCTGGGCCTGAGCTCCCGCGGTATCCCCGGAGCCCTTTCTGGGTGGGGGGAGGCACGCAGGCGCCGCTGGCTCTGCGGAGGCGTGGGGTGGCAGTGGCCGGGTGTGCTGCAGGTCTGAGGGGGGCACCGTGCCCGGGAGGTGGGAGCTCGTCCCACCAGGGGATGCAGCACGTGTTCCTCAATGACACACTCAGCTCATGGGGAAGTGCAAAGAAACCTTGGATGAGGAAGATGATGAAACACCAGGTTTTTTCCTCCCGGTCTTTACATAGCAATATTCCTTTTGGGCTTCAGATATAAACGATGCATCTGTCTACATTTACGGGTGCAGAGTCTAGCTTTTTATTTTTCACACGATAGTTGACCTACCAAATATCAGTGCAATATTCACCCTGTTCTTATTCAAAGGCATATAGAGGAAGTGGCCAACAAGAGACTTCTTTGGCTGTCCTCCAGATAAAGTATTCACTCTATGGTGCAAGTATAGTGTGAAGTATGACAACTTATTTTTAGGATGGAATTCTGTTAAAATTTGACTAGTAGAACAAATACTGAGAGTTGTTTAATGAGGAAACAAAAAAGATGTGGATAGAGGCTTTAAAACTATTAGAGTGAAGGAATTATGTAATGATGGGAATAGGTAATTCTCCAAGAAGAAAAATTCAAATTACCAGGAGTGAACAGACAGTAGAGAAGACAGTGATGGCAACTTTAGTTCCTTCTATTAATAGAACTAATAGCTAAAATTGAGAGAGAAAGACATATTATGTGTAGCAGGCAACAGAAGATGTTTTAAAGTTTAAAAAAAAAAAAAGCTTTATACTCCCATAAAATACAAGGCTGCATAGCAATGCCCTTATTCCTATCCTAGGACTCTGAAAGGGTTCCTTAGCATCAGGAGGACAGAACCCAGGAGTTCAGCAGAACCTCTCCCACCCCAAAATAGTATAAACCTAAATTTATTATTAGTCAGAACACAACACATCATAGCTGTAAAGCTGGCTAAGCAGCTGAACACTAGTTAATAACTGTGTAGCAGAAATAGTGCTATTCTTTGATACCAGAGTCCTGGTCAGATTTCCTGGGATATGGAAATTATATTGCTCTTCCCAAGAAAAAACAAGTAAATATTTCTAGTGGTCAAAGCTGCTAGAATGGACTAAATTCACATAAAAGACAAATATTTAAAGTCAAGGCTGCATAAGCCTTTGCTCCACAATTTAACCGTGCTGCACATATAGCAACAGACATGGTGGGCTGGGGTCTACTCTAACCCAACAGCTGGAGGAGGGGGGGCTACGAGACCTCTTTCAGGCACAGAAAAGTTTTGTTTCAGTGCTTTAACTGCTGCTGTGAGAGAAGCTGCATGGACAGGGTTAAACAGCGGCCCTAACTGTTGCCTTCCGTGTTTCATGTCATGAATTGTCCCCTCTTCTCAAACATGGTATGTGGGCTGTTCCCTGGGGTCTGCAACTCCTGGCTTCTTTCCCATCCCTAGTACAGGCTTCTGGTGTGCCCCGAAAGTCATGCTAGCTGGGGGCCAATAAGAAGATCACAGACCAAGCTTTTCCACCTCATAGCAGCACTCTCAGGAAAACCCAAGGAAATAAAGAAATACTCTACAAATGCAGTAATAAAAAGGTCCTTCTAAATCTAACGGCATCAGTTCTGCTTTCCTTTGGCACTTTAACGTGTCTGACTTGATGCCGCACATTATTTTTGTTATGAAAATAGAACAAACCAAAATCAATACAGTGCTCATTAAATGGACAAAACATGGAGTAGCTCCTAGGTCTCAAAAAGCAAATGTAAATGGGAATAGCCACACAGCTGAGTATTTCTAGCAAGGTTCTGTAATGTGCAGAATAATGTTGAGTATCTTCCTTTCAGGTCAGATTAAAAAAAACAAACACACACCCCCCAAACACGGAAGACAACACTGTTTATCAAGTGCACAAATGACAAGGAGGAGTGATAAATAAGGAAGAGGAGAATGACTGATGGAGAGATCTGGATTGCTTGGCAAGCTGGGCACAAACGTGATAAAGAAAAGATAAACACCATGAAGTATAAAGAAACGCTCCAGAAACTAATGCAGCCTATGCTTTCTGGAAGGAAGACTGTTCCTGGAAGAAGTTCCAGTGAGAGGTTTTGGGGGTCCTTGTGATTAGTACCTATCATGACCCAATTGTGACACAACAATGGAAAGAAATTATACAGTCCTCAATAAGGCAGATCAAGAGCTGTTACATTCTTCATTGACACATCAGAATTATGCCCAGAACACAGAAAGAGTACAGTCGAACTGAAGGAGGGTCACTGAAGAACCAAAATGCTAATTTGGGGTTAGAAATCTGCGTGTTGAAGAACCTTCTGGAGCTCAGTTTTTTCAGCTTAGCACAGACAGGATTAAGGATACTTCTAGAGCAAGTGCTTGTGGCATTAGTAATACTCTGACTTAAGCAAGATGGAAAACTTATTTCATGATAGTGAAAATAGTTAACTCTTTCCTCGCTGCACCCCTTCCACCTTTCCAAAGGCTGCATATTTTTCTTCTCCACTTCAGATGTCTTCCACCCTTGCCTGAGCTCCTCCTCACTGGGTTTTGGGGGTGCACCCCACCTAACCTGGTGAGGACCTACCACTGCTGCCTCTATGGCAAACTTTCAGCTATTTCATGTGTGCCAGTTTGAGCTTAAACAGGAGTCAAAACCCTCATGTGGGCAGGATGCTCTTGCACACTGCCTGGCTGAAAGGCAAGGTGGCAGCTCCATATGGCAGACTTATTTCTTCTGTTTGGCTCAGTGCTTAATCTCTCATCTTTAGAAGGAGAAATCTGTTTGTTCACATTTAATAAAAAAATATTTACTAAAGATTTTCAGGAATATATTTTACATTGAAACACACGAAGCATATCATTACTGAGACTAATTGACCCAGCTCCTGGATGCCACAGGGTTGGTTAGGTGGCATTTTACCTCCCCATCTTAAAACAGTATGTTGGGTTTTGTTTTGCTTCTGATGTGCTTGCTGGTTGAAGTTGCATAGGAAATGCTATCAGTGAGTTAGCAAAAAAACCCAAAAAATATACACACATTATCTGGAGACCATGTACGTTATTCCAAAGGAAAAGCAAAGCAAAACTCAAGAGTGTTTTGCAGTGTGACCCTCATAAGAATGTTTGCATTAGGCCTACTGTCTTATTAAAAGTCATATAAAGTTTATATAAGGTATTTTGTACAGACCCTCCATACCCATCAGGCAAAAAATCCCATGTGTTTGTTATGCATTGCAGACACACACACTGACAGGTTAGTTCTAACTCAAAGTTAGTGATGGTCCCTGCAGACTTCCTCATGAAGAAAAAATTTTTGAAGTTGATCTGTAATTTCAGAGTGTTTTGCTCTGTTTACTTAGGGAAGAGACAAGAGCCCCTTGGGAGGAACCTTACTCAATATAAGCACTAGAAGTCTATCTAAAAGCTATCACTGAAAAAGAAAAGGTAAAGGTTTGGTCAGGTGTCAGTCAATATACAGGACTAGAACATCAAAGGCGTGCAAGAAGAATTCAGTCTTTTCCTGATTTTCTCTGCAAGCACTGTTTGTTCTTGTTGGTTCATAATAATAGAGTTAAGTCATGCCCTCCTCCTTCTACCTTGACCTAAAAATAGGAATCCACCTCCCTGACTACAAAATACATTAAGTGCAAATAAAAAGCCATGTTTAGACAGAGGAAGAAACTCCAGCCTCCTCTGGGCAGGGCTGACCATGCACAAGTACATGTTTTCACAGTGGGGGTTTAGAAAGACCAGCAGCTGGCAGCACACCGAGTGGCTCTGGGAAGAGCCCACCGTGCATTGTCTGCTTACCTCAGGTAATCTCTGCGGCAAAGAATGAGATTTGCTTTTGTGTAAAGAGTTGATCCAACCTCTCCAAGACGACAGTCGCAGCAGGCACACTTTAGACAGTCTTCATGCCAGTACTTATCCAGAGCCTTCAGCAGGTACCGGTCCTTGATCTTCCTGTTGCAGCCAGCGCAGCCCTTCTGCTTCCCCTTGGGCTGGACGGATAGCATGGGCACACCTGCAGTGCAAACAAAGCAGCTCCTTCAGCAGAGAGCCAAACAGCTGGAACAGGCTGCCTGCATCTGGGTGGCACTGTGACCTACAGGCAGGTCTCTGAGCAAACACTGCTGCTGGGTTCATGACAAGGAGTTCACACTGCAAGAAACCGGTGGTTAAAGGGATTTAAGCTTCGCCCTGGGTTAAGTGGGAGAGCGAGACTTGCAGAAATGCAGCATTCCTACCCTGTTTAATTAAGAGTAGGGCTGACACAAAGCACCAGACTTTTTTCAATTAACGTTTTGCAACGAAATAAACTGGCTGCAATTTCAACATTTACTTCTCCCCTTATTAACAGCATCCTTGTGTTGTTAATTACCTGCCAGAGGCAATTATGAGGATCAGAAGGGTCACCATTGTACATACCCCCAGTCCAACAACTTGGCTGGATCAGGCCTGTTGTGGAAAGGAGAGAAGTGGGTGTAAAGAGATGTAGTATGCCATCGTTTGTCCTCTCTTGTGAGCCGCACAGGTCACAGAGGCTTCAGTGAAAGGCAGAACAGCACAGGGGCTACTCTAAAATAAATGTTACTTAAAAACCCCTGAGGACTGCTGAGAATAACCCAGCCAGTGCCCCTCTACCTTCTCTAGAAGGCACCCAACCAGTGCCTTCTCTAGCGAAGCTAAATCAAAGCAGAGCTTTCCATCTCCTCCTGCAGCGCTGCAGAAGGCAGTAAAAAGCCAGGAGCTTTCTCCTCCCTGGAAACCCCTGCAGGGCTGCAAAGTAAGCATGAGCTAGCTGGGTATGAGGTGGTGACAGGACACTCAGGTCACTAGGCTGGTGGAGACTTGCTGTGGCCACCCTCCTCACACTGCTGTCTCCAGCTTTTTCCTCTCCTCTGAGCAGGTAGGGCCTCCCTTGGTGAGCACTGTCAGGGCTGTGAGACCTGTCGCCCCTCTCAGTTTAAGACTGAGGCAGGAGAGGATTTTATGGCACCAACAGGCAAGGTGGAAAAATAAATGAGGATTGCACTGTGGGGGAGGAAGGGACCACAAGGTAATGAAAGAAGAAACACACTCACTGAGATGCTAGAATCCCATTTTCTCTAGAGCCTTGATTTTACTTGGTTGCCGACTTTTATTTTTGCTAGTGTCAATCACTAAAAATGACAATGCTGGGCCTGTAACAAGCATGCTGTGGGCTTCACCAATGCAGAGAAGAGGAGAGGGGACACCCTGGGTATGGAAGCAGGTGTCATTGGTTGCATACTCTTACCCAAAGCTAAGCCACTGTTTCTGTAAGAAGCGCCCGATGTCCCAGAAAGTAACAGCTTGGTAATGGAATTATTAACAGTCCCTTAACCGGAGAGGACCGAGTCAGTGCCACTGCAGTGAGTGACATTTCCTTAAAAGCCAGGGTGACCTGACAGTGGCTAATGCTCAGCACATGTAAAACCCACCACTCCTACAGTAATAATTGCTTTGTCAGAGCTGCAAGCAGATGACAATAGCACTTAAGACACCTCTACACAAACAGCGAGGTATTGATCCATTTGTTATCCAAGTGGTCTCAGCAGCACGGGGACAGGTCAAGTAACATTCAAAAAACTCTTCAGCCTTAAAGAGTCCTCCTGCTCTGTGCTGCAGCACATCCAAGGCCGCCTGCGAAGTCGATACAAGTCAACTTCTGATGCCAGTGACAAACACGCAATAATCAAGGTGAAAACTTTAAATCTGTGTTTGACTGCCACTTCTGGAACCCGTGAGGCCCCCGAGAGCAATTCTGCGTGCACGGCCCCAGAGAAACGCGCGCTGGGCCCCAGGCAGGCAGGGGAGCGCCGGGCACCGAGGTCAGGGCGCACGAGTCCCGTGCTCCTGGTGAGAGCTTCGCACGAGGAGCGGGGAGGTGGCCCCGTGGTTCTGGACACAGCACTCTTATTTGCTGAGCACATTTCAGGAGCAAAGAGAAGTGTCACTTTCTCAGTAATTTCTTTTTCAGAAAACCTAAGGCCTTCATCCTGTGCTCTTCTGAACCCCAGGCCAGGAAAACAGCACACCGTGAGAAGTGACTGCCTTCCTCTGAGGCAGAGGAGGGCACAAGCATAAATCTGCATTTGCAAACTGTAAGATCAGTGCCAGTGATGAAAGAATATGGTTCTCACCTATGAAAACTAAGGCCTAGATGTGCTAATTATATTTTAAGATAGGAGCCCTAGACACTGTGAGACATTAGCCATCCCCCAAATGGGCTCTCTAAATGTAAGCTGTGTACCCTTTGAGGCAGAAGAGGGTTTCTTACAAGGGGGGCCATCACACAGTTCTTTTGCAAGGTTCTTCTAGGTAACCTGAGAATCCTGTATCTGGAGATGCTGCAGGTCTAGATAACCAGAGCCACTGTTTAAGGGGCTCCTGCAAGAGAGCTGCTGCACGAGCCATCTCTGTGGTTCAGAAATACAACATCTTCAGACAGAGGGGACTTCCCAAGGCCCTCGAGTGCTTTCGAAACCAATGCCCTTTCAGGGCTACGACTGCTCTCAATGCATAGAAGAAGAGTCCCCTGTGAGAGCAGCACGGTCAGGCACAAGGGCAGTTGCACAGAGATGAAACCCTGGCTGGACCATTAGGAGAGGTTGGTCTCATCAGTGAGGGCAGGGTGGCCCTTCGGAGGCTCTCCTAAGGTGACAAGCAGGCCCGGATGCCGGCGAGCTGGCTGTCGTGGTGGTTCTTGTTCCACCTGTGGCCCTGGCAGCCCTCACTCACTGTGGCCATCTCAGTTCCTGCTACTGCAAGCACACCATTGTCTTAGGAGAGGCTTCTGCGAGCAAGGGGAATGTAACACTTTGATTTTCTTCTAATAACTAGCCAAGGAACAGATATATATATTTTTAAACAGTACCTTAAGCAAGGGAAAAAGCTATATATTTGGTCAGTGTTCAGC
>NW_008628547.1:15834-17845 GCF_000691845.1 Merops nubicus
TCAGCAGGGGGCTTTCTAATGAAAAAAGGTACCATTTCAGAGATCATATGATGTTCAAAGCTGCTATTCCCACTCAGATAATAACGAGCAAGGTCAGCCTCTGCTGGTCAGGTTCAGTGTTTTGAAATTACATTTTGGTCTGTGAGGCTTCCCTCCGACATCCCAACCAACCCGTCTGCACGGAGCACACACACCACTACAGAAAGTTGCAGCTGCAATTAGCTGGTGAGTTGACACAGCAGGCAAGGCGTGAAACAAAATTTCAAAACTGCCAAACTTGATCAGCAAGGGTTCCTCAAACGCTTTCTATGTCATTTCCAAACAACAAGAGAGCAGCATCTCAGAAGCTTAACCCCTTTCACGGTTGGAGGCTTGCAGAGAGAGGACACAGCCAGCACCAAACCCCACTTTCCTCCTGCTTCCCTTCCTGCAAACCCCAAGCAGTCTGGGCTTTGCAGGCAGGAACCACTTGGAAAGCTGCTCTTTTTTTTTGGAGATTTCCCCACTGCAAGACTGCAACGCTGCTTCATTTCACCATGTAGATTTTCCCCCAGTACGTGCCAAAAGGATACCTAGTTCAATTTGATCTGGGGCACATGTTATCTAATGGGCTGTCAACAAAGGCTCACCTTGAACAAATTCCATGTGTGCTCTGCAGGTGAGGATTAGAAAATAAGAAGTAGTGTTGCAGAAGAATTAACAGCTGGACACGCATCCATTTAAATATGTGATCACAAAGGGAATGCTGATTGATTATCAAACTCTGAAAGTACCATCAGGTTGCTCTGTCCTCTTCAGCTGCTATTCATCCACTGCTATCTTTTCTTAGAAACAGTAGATGAAGTCTTTCTATTTTTGGCTACCTACACTCCCTTCTTTGCCCTTTACAACTTAATAGACTTGCTGCTGGTAAATACAAAACAAAACCTGTTCTGAGTGCTCGGAGCTCCAATGCACATTAAAAAATTATAGACACCACCTCTGGACATACTGAAATTTATGGCTGTGTCTAAAGAGGCCGTTATTGTAGTGAGCAATCTAAACTTTACCTCTATTCACAGTCAGACAAACTAGCTTTAATCAGCCTGTATCTTCTCAGTCGGGGTCTTTCTGGAAAATTATTCAGCCTGCTTTATAACATGAGTGTCCACTAAATACAGCTCTAAATTTTTCCAAGCCATTTTACTGATACCTCTATTCACTTGGCAATCAGCTGCAGTTCCTCTAAGGGCACTGTTCATAAAGCTTCATTTCCAAGAGAGCCTGGGAACTTTTTATAAATGGCAGACCTTTTAAATAACAGTTATCTGCAATGGTCCTATGGTGTATGGCTCCACAGTGCCCTGGTCTGCAAGAGAGTTACTGGTTCCCTCTGAAAGCATGGAAGTTCACCACCTAATTTCTTTAATGCAACTCTAAAGGTTAATTGGTCTGAAAGAGTAATGCGGGACTGCTAGCTAATGATATATGCCTCGAGGCTTTGCAGCTTGCCAGTGCTTTATACAGTCAAGTCCAAAGCATAAAACACAGGTGATATCACCAGGACTTTTCAGACCCCCTCCAACTTCCCGCAGCCCCCCGCGGCCTCCCCCGCTCCCACCTGAGCCCTCCCCTCCGCCCACATGTGCCAAGGGCAAGCGGCAGGAGCTGCCGGTGTCTCTCCTCCACCTGCATTTCATGCCTTGTTTGAGGGGGCTCCTGGAAGTGCCACCACTGCACTCCTCATTACCGCTGCGGAGAACTAAAGCAGCCCTAATGAGGAGAGCCAGAGCGTACAGCCCGGGCTGGGAGGAGGGACGTCCTCCCACACTCCCCAAGGAACCTGGCCAAAATCTTCAATTTGCCATTTATGACAGCTAATTAGTTATTCTATTCAAAATCTTTGCTTTAAATAAAAGAACTAATTATACACAAAGGTCAGTCCCCCACCTCCTGTGAAGCACACATAATTGGCTTATTTCCCCAACATTGTGTGTATGTTTTACACAATGCTTTCAGGCAGATGGCTTTA
>NW_008628547.1:17932-18264 GCF_000691845.1 Merops nubicus
TTTGTTTAAAAAAAAGAAACAACCCACAAAATTTATTCTCTGATCAGCTACTTCTACTGCAAAAGCTTGCTCACCAACACAGCAGATAACTACACCCACAAAAAAACCATCAACTCTCCAAAAGGTTTGTGACCACCCCCCCAGCACAGCCCTTCCTGTGCAGTTGTACAGCACCTTGCACAACATAGTTCTGGAATGATATTTTTATTTTTGCACCACAAATTCTTGCTTGAGCAGTGCCTTACAGACACAGTCACCCCATTTCTCAACAACCCTCTGCCAAAGACCACACACAATTACTGCAGCTTCGTTACATATTTTTTTTTTTTTTT
>NW_008628547.1:18295-29211 GCF_000691845.1 Merops nubicus
GTGTTTTTTCAGTTGGGTTTTTTTGCCCTTTTTTTTTTGTAATTTATGTAAGTGGCTATTATGGGGACGCAGCATTCCAGTGCTAAAAGCAATTCTAGAGTTTTGCAGTTGGGCAACTGAGCCTAGGTTTCAAAGTTCCATCTGAGGGAAAAAATGTTTAATTCTAGCATCAACACTCTGTAAATGAGTTGACCTCCTTTTGCCTGCGAACAAAAACCCCAGCATTTGGCTGCAAAAGATGAAAAAGTAACTGAAGAATAGGAGTAATCTTATTAACTCCTGTCTCATCACAATAAATAAGCTGCAGTCTTATGTCTTTTATCAGAAGATCTGATATCATTTAAAAGCATTCGAGTCCTGCATCACCAATTTAAGTAAATGCAGACAGTCATTGCCAAAAAGATGCAGTGACTTTCATTCCCTTAAAAAGAAACTCACTTTGTGTTCCCAGTATTGTATTACTCACCTTCTATGATTATTACACCCTGTGAAACTGCTTAAACCATCCACTTCCACTGAACTGAGAGCCTGCTGTCTCAGGCATCTTCACCAAGGATTTCATTTGAAGAATTATGGTCAGCAAGGTGAAACTCATCATGTCATCTCTATATCCAATTAAAACGTTACATTTGGAACACCAAGTACTTGCAACTAAATGCTTATGAACAAGCCTCAGACCATTCATCAAAATTATTCAATGAGTAACCACAGTCTTTTTTCATTCCCAGTTTCATGCTGCAATATACAGCAGGTGATTTTTACAGTGGCTTTAGCAATCCATTTGTGGTATTCTTTCTTCTGAATCATTACTGAACAAATTTCCCAAGCATGGCAAAAAAGTAGAGGGCAGTTAATAGGAGAAACAACATTTTGATCAGTACTTCTTTCTTAACTATGCTATAGTCCTGCCTCCCAGTAACACAGCAGGCTAGTTTTTTGGCCCCACAGTTCAGAACAAGCTTTGCAGAAGCATAGTTTAGAGTCTGGTGTCCCCTAGCAGTTTCAGCTGCCTAAAATGACCCAAAGCTTTCTGAGTGGCTTGAACCCCCCTCCAATCTCACAGGCAGAGACCCTGTTTTCAAGCCATTTGCTCAGATAGACCAAGACATACAAAATAATCATTTGTGGTATTTGAATCTGTACCAAGGCAGGTCATGACTCAGGACACAAGGTTTAGGGTTAGAATGTAGATTTTCAGTTACCCAAAAAGTTGTGAGACTTTCAGTACCTGCTTTAAGACTCTATGGAGCTGCTCTGACCAGAGGACAACCTGTAGCTATAAAGGAACACATGGCAGGACTAAACACGAACTACAGTAACTGTTGCTGCAAAACAGCATCTATAAATCATTCTGGTAAGCAACATTTTCTCTGTGCTCATAAAATATGCTTGTCTGAGCTTTAATTTTTCATAATTGGCATATGTCCAAAGCTTATTCTTAGCACATGTAGTACTTCAGTAAAATCCATTTTTACTGCTTGACGCCCTGGGAGCAGTAAAGACGTGCAGATTTCTTCCACCTTCAACCTAGTTTGGGAACATTGTGATCAAGTTTTCTCAATTAGTCACAATTTAGCATCCTACAGTCTGGCAAAGATCCTGATCTTATGTGACCAGTTCCCTCCTTCAGTGTCTGTGATAGGAAAGAGTCTGGCGATGGAAAGACTACCCTCAAACCACTTTCCTGGGAGTATAAGATCACAGATGAGACAATTATTATTAGGGATGACAAGCCTGAAAATTGTCCCATATTCCTCAGCAGTCCATCAATTTGCAGGTGACCACTGAGAAGACACTAAGCTCAAAAGTTTTCTGTTCAGGGGGTTTGGGTGTCAAAGCAAAGAGAGTCTCTGAGTCAAACGGTCACAAAGGTAAGAACTCAGCCCTCACTTTTTAGCTAATTTAAGAATAACCTATGCACCAATGTTAAATACAGGGAATTTTTTGTTCCTCTGCTTTCCAAAAGGGAAAAAACAAAATAGAAACCCCCTACATCCAGTTAAAAAACCCAGAAGGCATTTTGAGAAGTAAAAGCTCGAGTCAATTATTTCCAGTAATATGTGTAATACTCCAAAATTCTCATCTTCCAGATAAAATGCACTGTTTAACGTATTACTACTGAGGTTTCAAGACATAAGCAAAGCTGTGCCATGTAGCACAGCTCAGGTTTAGCAGTGAAACTGTAACGTCACCCTGACAGATTTGGTATGCTGTATGTGTGAATATGTTAAGGAGAACAGAAATGTATCATTGCACGATCATCATCATCATCATGATCTTTTCTTCTCCCTCTTTGCAGACATATACAATGTCAACCTAAGCTTTCGGCAACCTTAATAGAATTTCAGTGCCCACTGCCAAATGGCCATTTGATGTTCTGCTCTGTGTACACTGATGAAGCAATCTGTCACAGGCCTTAATGCAGGCAATGATGACTATCCAATCTAAACCTTTCACAGGCTTATAGAAATTTCTCAAGACTTTTGGAGCCTATAATAATTTGTGCAATACCACAAAAGAATTTGGAATCCTGCTGCTCGGTATTTAATGAAATATGAATATACTCTTTTAAAAGTTTCTAGAAGGAATCCTACTCAGGCCAAAAGCATATTTTACACCATCAATCATCAGAAAGTTGTGCTGGCAACTCTGAAATAGCAAATGCTATAGAGATTGCAAATTATGTTAGTATGAAAATAAGAGCCCCTCCTGTCCCTGTCCAAACTTACTGCAAAGCCAAGCACTGATGCTCATGCCCTGCACAAGATTAGTACAATAAATATATGAGGACTATAATTTATTGACATATTTTCTCCATTTCCAAGAGATGAGTAAGGATTCACCTATAGAGAATGAGGAGGGAGTCTATCTACTTATTGCAATCCCTGTAAGAGAGACAATTGCTGCTGACCTTCTAGAAGCAGTGACATGCACCTCCCTTGTGACTCAGAAAGATGGAGTTATTCCCCAAATTTAGCCTCTTTTCCCCTTCCTAGCAAAACCAGACCAACCCATCTGCTATTAAAAGTTGAAAGGAGAAGGCCAAGGAGAGCTATTTCTTTCTCTTCTTGTTGAAAGGAAAAAACACAACAGACAGTCCTTTGCAGGACCATTTGCATGCTGAGCTGTCAGACCATGCACTTTCCATTAAAGAGATAGCATCCCTTTTCATAAGTCCATTTGGGATCCATTTTAGTGTTATCTAAAAATCAAATCTACATGGTAATCCTTTTAATGTACTCTTGACTTTTAAAAACAGCTTTATGTTCCTTCAGGAAATGTTTTAAGCCATTACTCAGTAATTACTACTCACCCATGAAAAAACTGATCTTTTACAATATATAATCAGTTAGCTGACTTAAAAAATAAAGCAGACTGGAATTTTGTCTCATGAAAGTAGCGAAGAAAAACCAAGGTTAAGAGAGCATCCTGTCTATCCCCCCTATCAGTATTTCAAACTGGAATGTTTTTCCTGTTGTATAAAAGGGGCTGAGGTGGTCACAGTTCCAAATTTCTGTGTCAGGTCTCTGGGTGTGGAGACTCTCAATCTCAGTTTTGCATTGTGGATCACACAAGTAACCAATAAGTAATAACTGACTTTGGAAGCAGAATTTGTATCATTGTGGATGATACACACCCTAACCTTTGGCAAGCCCTGAGGCTTCAAACGACACTATGCAACCTCTCAAAAGGCTGGCAACATAGGAAAGCCATAGAATTTCTGGAGTTGCTTTGTTAAGCTTCAACTGTATCTGGACAAGCCTCAGAAGAGGTGCCAAAAATGGTTCACATCTAGTGCAGCTTTGCTGGATTTATCTGGATCATACCTGCAGTCAACACAGCAATGCCTAGCCAAACTTCAGAGGCCTGAATTTACCTTGAAAGTCCTACTACCAGCTCCTGAAGGTTTTGCCTTGCTCCCTTCCAAACTTTTCTGCCCATCCAGAGGAGGCTGGGAGGCAGAGCAGAGTTTGAGAGGGACAGAAAGCCAGCACTGCCTCACCCTTTCTAGCAGAAAGCCCCAAAGAGGACAAGAGTGCACGTTGCACAGTTACAGCTTTTTTTTTTTTTTCTGAGAATGACCAGCCAAAAGTCTGTGACTTCTGTAAGAAATCCACAGATTTTTGCTCAGACCACAGAAGGCCCCTGGATATCCTGGCCTTCCATGAAGTTTAACAAAGAACCTAGATGTTCATACAAAGTCTAGCTCTCCAACAATGGGAGTGGTCCTTCCCATCCCACCGCTGACCTCGGACAGCACTGCTCCCTTCTCACTCAACTGCTGTGGCAAAAGCACTTTAATACTTCAAGGCTGAAAAAAGGGCAGGATGAAGTTTGTCAAAAGGAGTTTGCTATACTTTGCAAGTAACACCAACTAAAGTTGTTCTGTTAATGCCACGAAGATAGAGAAGGCAGAGCAAGCAGAGATTAAATACTTCCCTTGGTTCTGGTTTCCTGTTTACTGAGGTCTAACTTAAGCCTTACTTAGGCACAGTTTGCCTCCACAGGCAGATTTTACTCCACCTCATTTTCCCACTACAATTAGGACAGCAGAAGTCCTGCTCTTGGCCATTGCCCCTTTCATGCACAGGGAAAGGTATGCAGACCCCAGTTCATTAAACATTTGTTACAGCTGCAGTTGGCTAGTAACTCTATGCCTCAAACTAATTTTTGTTATTCACAGTTGATGAAGTCAGGGCTCACAAGCCACAGCTGGTCATTAATGGTACCCTTCTTTACAAGAAATTATGCTGATAGGAATTAAAAGTGGTTTCTTGGCATTGGCTGTTGTATACTTTTTCTATAATGAGTTCCTTTGAGGTGATGTATAGAGACAGGATTTGAGCACTATTACCCTGGACAACAGGAAAGACCCAAGTAAAACTGTAAGACTTTCCCCCCCCCCCTTTTTTTTTTTTTTAA
Organism: Merops nubicus; assembly: GCF_000691845.1. Classification (NCBI taxonomy): domain Eukaryota; kingdom Metazoa; phylum Chordata; class Aves; order Coraciiformes; family Meropidae; genus Merops; species Merops nubicus. The sequence goes on from NW_008628547.1 coordinate 23,219, forward strand.
ATGCCCCAGAAAGGCTTTGAAAATTTGAATATTCTGCTGCAGTTCACCATATATTTCAGAATCAAGTCAGCACTAAGGGTTTGGGGCAAGTTAGGATGACATTTAGTTTGCATTAAAGCATCTTAGAAGTCATATGAAACACACCGTAACAGAGCCTATTCTACTCTCTTAAGCATTCAGGAGCATGGCAGTATTCAGAATATGGATGAGAAGCTGGAACTGCACAAGACATTCCTCTTCTTATGGTTGACCACTGAGTTGAATTCAAGCTGATCCTAAGGGAGCTGTTTTCATTAACCTACAGTAGCTCTCTTAATCCTATTCCCTGAATTTCAGACCTCCACCACTGCAAGAATTTATGACCTGCTGCCAGCGCTTTGGACGGTACTCACACTTTACTCCTTTCTTCAATGCATCCTGCTCCTCTGGATCATTACCACTGCTCTGCCCAGCAACCGGTGCCCTTACAGTGGAAGTCTGCTCTTCAGTTCAGCTATTTATGCTCCATTTAATTCTCACCAACATACATGAAGACCCCGATGGTTACACTTCGTTAAAAACAATGGGAAAGAAACCCCAACATATGACCTAGCTCGGTGTGCAGAACTGAGAGCCTCCTGAAATGTACCTCCTGAAGCCTGGCCCGGATATGCCTCTACTAATGCTTTGCCTGAAACCTCAGACTAAAAAGAAATTCTAAACCACTAACCTTCAACTCCAAAAATGCTACACTTCCAGGCCAAAAATCTTACTGAGCAGCTTTTCCTCCGCTCCATTTCCATTGGAGTCTCTACTGCTGGATTTGCTCAGTTTTCGTCCACCTCATCATGAGATTCCTGACTGCTGAAAAGAACTCCTTCACTGAACTAATGAAATAAGGAGACTTAAGTGCCCTGCAGTCCTTTTTAGAAAAGTCTGTATCTCCAGATGAGTCTCAATTTCACAGCATCAGGGAACTGTGTGCCAACGCGCTGAACCGGAACGCCCAGGCTAGCAGGAGCTGCAGACAACAATGCTAACATCAGGGTTATTTTAGATTAGAGTACTTCCAAATCAATTTTGGATTCAAACTTTTAAATGCACTCTCCAGAAGAAACCTGCACTGACTGAGTATTTTCAAGGCTAATTTTCTAAGCTTGAATGAAACAAATTCTTATCTAAGAAAAAGATGCAACTAACCTTTGCCCACAAAGGCTGAGTCATAGCTAGAAAATTAAGCAGACAACTGTCCTAAAAAGTAATAAACTATCTAAGAAAACATCAGTACAACTGCAAACAGAAAGCACTACTGATGCTGTTGGGAAGAGATTTTAACTGAGACCATAAGACGTCACAACATTTGGGATCCAAGGCACTTCTCCTGTAGCTGACGTACCCCATCTTCCACCGGCAGCCCCACTCTAGCAGGGGTAAGGGCAGGCTTGGGGCTGCACTCCAGAGCAGGCACCACGCTGGCCTGGGATAAAGGAGGAGCTGAACATCCACAGCCTGATGGCAGGCTTTTTGCTGGACTAAAAATCCTGCAGAATTAAGACAGATCCTCAGCACTCTACAGAAAGAAAGTGGTTGTGATGAGAGAAGGGAATGTGTAAGACAGATGGGAGACTTAAGGTTAAAGTTCAGACCAGAAGCAATTAAGACGGGTAAGAGTGCTCTGCAACTTGACACAGGTTTGCTTTGTATTCAGAACTTTTCATTAGCATTAAGCATCTTAACTTGTGCATAGAGAGATTATAATTAAAACCTGACAAGCTTAAATTAGCCATTTATAAAAGATTCTGCAGAAAGCTTTTAAAGTAGACTAAACACATCTATTAAAATGGAAGAAAGGAAAAAAAAAATCAGAGCCATTTTCAGTTACAATAGTTTTGCCTACCTAGATTATCTCAAGAGATTAGACAAATTTAAAATCAAAGTTCTGCAACTGTCCAAAGCCACTTAAAAGAGGGGTGAGGGATGAAGTGTGGCAATTAGAAAAACCTTTAAACCCCCCTCTATTTAATAGCTCACCGGTCTTTGGATGAACTTAAGCACTCCAGAAACCCCATTAAAAAAAAAAAAAATTAAAAATCCTAATTTCCCTTCAGGTTTTTAAGCACTTCAGGGAGTGCTCTATTATGGTTCCCCTGGGATGGGGGAATTATGTGAGTCTGCCATGAGGCTGGGCAGTTAGCAAGGCAGGCAGCCTGAGAACTGGCTTTCACTGGGCCATGCCAATTAGAGCAGAGGGAGCATGTTCACCTCACACTGGCTATTTAGATTAATTCCTAGCATTTAAATCCTAGACAATTTTCCTACCAGTTCAAGAAAGTGAATCTAAAGAATATTGGCTCTTTATCAAAGAAAGAAATATATCCACCAGTGTCAAATGACACCAGGTAATTTATCAACCCTCAAAAAAAAAAAAAGTATCTCTCAAATATTTTGATATTTCAAGAAAAAGTTCACAGACTATAAATATCTATAAGCCAGTTTTGTGAGAATAAAAGTCATTAAGGGAAGGGTTGCTGCAAAGTCCACCTTATTACTTCCAAATCATATTAGATTCCTTCTTTCCCTGTCTTGTCTTTTCATAAAGTGAATGGAGAGCTTGAGAAATAGGGCTGGACATCTAGCTGGGATGCAAGAAGCAAGCTTTGGTTTCCCAGCACACCTCTCCAGCCCTGCCATGTCCTCCTCTTCTCTCCTGTGCAGATCAAGGACAATCCCAGCTCACTCGTAGCACACCTTGCAGTGAGGAACTGGCTACAAACATTGGCTTATTAACCTGAAGAGCTCCTGAACACCTCTACATTATTCCTAGCTCTGCTCCCAAGACCACATCAGCTTCTTTGCAACTGTCATTCTGAAAGCTCTGGAACAGATGCTTTTACATGCCTGAAGTATATGATATGGGTATTTTCATAGGTCATAGGGTGCCCGTGTCATAACCTGTTGTAGCAGCCTGTTGACACTGCTGAAAATGCAGAAGACACATTGACTGCAGCATGCTCCTTTTGGGTGAGAAAGGGGGGCAGATAGGAAGTGGAAGAAGTCAGCACAAACGTGATATAAAATATGGTGCAGACAGCAGAACAGTAGTTCTTCAAAGGCAGGAGAGAGCCAGCGCCTGTCCCTGAGAAAAATAATCAAGCTGTAGCAGCAATGATGGCTCTAAACCCACGCCATTTATCTACAGCCTCCATTCATTGCTTCCACATGCAAAATGTAATCCTTTTCTCCAATCTACCTCAACCCCGCTGCACTCCATGCGGCATTTCTTTTCAGAGGAGTATCTAAATTATCTAAGTGCAGGATAAAAAGAATGACACTTTAGAGCAAGCCGTGATCTTCCACAGCAAAGCATAAGCTGAGTAATTTGTTACTTCAAGTGCAAAAAGATTTTTTTTTTTCCCCAAGTGCCAACAGTATTTGAAGTGGTAACGTGCATATAGAAATCCTAATTTATTTTGTTTCATCTATATATACCAGTAGTGTACTTATTCCTGATTCATAGTGAACCAAAAATCTGATAAGGAAAACCAGCATCTGCTCCAGATCTGATACCCAATGGAAGTGACTGAATGAGTATTTGCAAAACCCAAGATCCATTTGAGTCCTTAAGGGAACAGCTTACAAACAGAAACTGGGTGAAAAAGAATAGATATCTGCATTTCAGACAGCCCAAAGTTCAAGTAGAAAAATCTGTTCCATCTTTGGTTATCCATAGCAGCAATTTCACAGCAACTGCCGGGTGTGCAATTGCCACTCTGCTTTCAGAGAATTAAACAGCGGAAGACTTCTCCAGAGGCTTCTCACTTTTTATGCAGGTTGAGCCTCATTTTCACTTCACTCCCAAACCTACGACAGCTGAAATCCATCCCCAGTCCCAAACAGGTCCATAGGGCAGCACAAGAGGAGTGGGAGATGCGTGCTGGCAGGCTGTTTCTCCACCCAGCACTGCAGCGGGGCCATCACAGTACCACCACCACCCACCCCCACCGTGCCCCTGCCCACAGGTGCCTGGGACAGAGGTTACACTCCTGTCCGACTGCCTGGCATGAACTCCTCTCCCAGGTGAGAGCCTCTGCCCCCCTCTGAGAAGAGCTTTGGTTATCTCTGAGCCCCCTGGCAGTGACATCTCTCTGTTGCTTTGTACAGGCTGAACACTCAGTTCCCCCAGCCTCTCCCTGTACACACCACCGCCAAGGGTGCTGCGCTGACACTGGGCTTGCTGGGCTCTCCCTAGGCTGCCAGCAGGACAGCTGGCCAGCTTCAAGTGATGGACACTTATCTTGTGTTCAAAGGCCTAGAGCTGATTGCACAAGCGACACGCTGACCTCTGGGAAGTTACTTCACAGAGACTTCTTGTCACTTTTATACAATATCACCAACAAGACAAATCAGACAGCTCAAAAATATTTACTTTTTTTATTTAATGAGCTCCACCACAAACTACTCCTACAGCTTGAGCAACCAGAAAATTTTATTTTTTTAAAATATGCTTCCAGTGCTGACACTGCACATCTTTTGCCAAGAGACCCCCATACTGCAGCCATAGACAACTGGAGTGGTGAAATACAGCCATCTCCAGAGAGAAGTGAACCAGCAGACAGCACTGGTTGAATAGGCAAGAAAAATGGGAAAAACCTTTCCTATGGTGCTCCAAGTCACCCTATGTCTACGAAAACAGGCATAACCACTTCCACGGTTAAGATTTGCCCATCCCTCTCTCCGAGGTCAACCCTCAACATTAACAGTTCATCTGCTGCTAGGAAGGTCAAGGGCTCCGCTGGCCCTCTGGAGATTTGAGCTACTGGTTCCACAGAGTCTGCCAGTATCAAACCTGACACTTAGATTAGTAGTTACTCCCCAGACATATCTAGTTTCCCATTTCTTCAGTTTCTAGTGTCAAAATACACTTGCAGTACAATATCCCAACCTCCACAGACAATACCCTCTCTGCTTTTCAGTTGTGATGGGAGAAATGTCTGTTTTTGTAGGAAAAAGGTGTACCTTATTTTAATGCAGTACCATGCTAATATAGCCCTGAGCTTGTATTTTTGTTACAGAGCACAAAACATGGTGAAGCTGCATTGCATCCCACAGTTAGTATCACTTTATCAGCACACAGAGAAATATTTTGTAAGTTAACATTTAAGACAGATGCCCTGCTTTATAAGCACCAGAGAACAATCAGTCTTTGATATGCAGTTCATGGATGGCTTCACCACAGCTCCATTTGGTGGCTTTAGTTGAACCAGTATGCTACAACACTGTAGATCACCTCGTTAAGGTACAGATCAGGAGGGGTACCTGCACATTACCCTCTTCTGAGCACAGTGTTAAGAGTTAAATCAAGGGACCTCTTCTTCCCATTCCAGGTGGTAAAATTGGAGCAGCCCTGTGCTCCCACATCTTACAAAGCCATAACATATTAAAATCCTTACTCACTTCTACTCATCATGAACAGAGTTTACCCCATTTTCATCCTAAACTGTGAAGTCTCAATTTCCCCTGGCACTTCTGCAATCCTGAACCACACCTGCACACCCAGAAGCTCCTGCTATGTCACACAAGAGCCAAATTTTGGGATGCCAATATCTTCAAAGTCTTACAAATAGAAGGGTCAATCTGGGTAATTTTTTGCCCGTCTGGAAGGAATATTTAACAAAGGAGGAGACAAAATGAAGCTTAAACCAGAGGTATTAAGTCTTAACAGACCACCATGTGCCCAAGTTATTACAAGTCTGAAATTACAACAGTGCTCTACTTAAAAACCTACAGACCTGGCTCTCCAAGGCTATGTACTATTAGCTTGCAGACTGTATCACTGAAGATGCTTTTACGCTTTCACACAAGCCCAAAGCTTCATGAGCAGACAACACACAAAAGCTGTTCTCACACAGCAAGTGGTGGCAGAGAACAACTTGTCCTCATCAGCTCCCCTGGTGTAAACGGGCACCAACTTTGTTCCACTAACCACATTTATTACATGGCTGTGTTGGCTCTTT
>NW_008628547.1:29225-53103 GCF_000691845.1 Merops nubicus
CACTTCTGAATTCTGGGACTTTCTGTAAAACTGCCAGTGGCTATTTTTGAGTTCCATTAATTTACGGACACTTCTGGAGAGAAGGTCCATGTTTGGATACAGCACACCTTGTAAAGTGTCAAGAGAAGAAAAAATAAGCCACAGCAATGCAGAGGCTCAGGCTGCAGGAACAGCAAGAGGATATCAAATGCTGCTTTAAGTGCTGATATATTTGTGCTTTGAAGGAAAAAACGCCTTCAGGAATCACAGCAGGAGTCACCTCTATATAAAGACTTTGCATATAAAGGGACGTTTATTATTCTCAATTAATGGCATCCTGATAGACACGTTTACATTTCTAAGTGTCAGATTCAGTGGAATATGAAGTAACTGAATGCCTCTTATTTTGCTCTGAAAATAGCCATAAAAGGATCTAAAGATGACAAAAAATAAATTCCACATTTTCTAGAAAACATAAGATGTCCTTTGATTCCTTACAGTTCTGAAGCCTGGTTAGCACGGCAAGGCTTTCCAAATACAGATCTGAATGCCTCCAAAGAGAACTGCCAGTACGGCTCCCTCGCAGAATTCGATGACATCCACATTGAGAGGCAGTAATAGATCTTGATCACATCCTCCTATGGATTATTAGGGAAACCTAATGTGGCAGAACACTATATAGTAGGTTTCTGGAAAAATGAATAGCTAGAAGTCGTAAAAAAAATTCACACTTTGCAAGCAAAAATGTGTATAATGTGACTGGATTTTAAGCCAACATGTCAGAAATATTGTCTAAAAGGAGACAGAAAATAGACATCTTGATCTTGTAAGAGAAAACTGTTTGGGGTGAAATCTTGAAGTGGAAAGCCACTTCAGTGACGTTTATGTAACTGAAGCCCCAGTAAATTCTTTGCACATACACCCCCATGCCCACAGGTTGCTGGTGGCACGGTGTGCGTACGGCCAGGACAGGTACTCAAGGGTTTGTTGCTTTTGAACCTCCCTAAGGCTGAACCATGAGTAGCTAAGGGCCGTATTTAAAAAAACAGTACAAATAAAAGATATTCAAGGCCCAAAGCTGTTCCAGTGCCTAACTTCCTGAGGCAAGAGGAGCTCTTTCTCTGGCACAGGCACATCAGCCATCAAACGCTCCACACGCGCTCAGCCATGGAAACGCCAACCTGAGTTGTTAGGCAGCCAGCCCGGCTCCAAAGGCAGCTCAGCATGGACCAGCTGAATGCTGAAAGGGGCAGGCTGGGAGAACACACATGGCCTGAGCAAGGTCTTGCAGGAGAAACAAGCTGAAATCCTTGAGGCATTTCAGTATAGTGGTTTGCAGCTTCCACAGCAGGAGATTTAGGAAAGCTGCTGCATGAAGGTGCAAGTGGTTCATGCTCGTGGGTCCTGCTTAATCCCATCTCTGCTCCTCTCCTGGTGCCACTGTGTTCTGCAGCTGCCTCCCACGGACTCCACATGTCCTTTTTAAGTCACCTCCTCCAAATAATGTACGTATTAAAAAGAACTATTTTACTCATGTTGACTTTCCCTTCTCTGCGGGAAAAAGCGGCAGATTGTTTGCTTGACCAGAAATTGGAAGATTGGTTAGTTGTGTGGGTTGGAGATTGTTTGTTATTTTTATTTATTTATTTATTTTAAATTAAGAATTTCCCATAAAAAAGGAAGCCTCCCCATCAAGTTAGACTGTAGTTAAGAGTATTGAGAATTTCAAATAAAAATGCCTAACCATGTAATTCAACTATATACATCTATGTGTTGTGGGTATCCCTGCCTGGTGGCCTGATGCTAGATCTGTAAATCAATAATTCAGTATGCAAAAAATGGAAAATCGGTTTAGAACGCACTCACAAAAACCACTAGCGTTAACTGGACCTTTTGATGGCCAGATTTGGTTTCTTGGCCCAGGTGGGAAATGGAACCTCCTACCACAGAGGAAGTCCAGGTGTTGAAAACTGAGCCACACATCCAAATATGAAAGCCCCAGCCACCGACTGTAACCTGCCCCCCATGGACCATGGCTCCCTGTGCCCTCGTGCACAGCTCCATGACCTGCCCACCTTGCAAACCCTCAGGAAAACTGGGATGCCAGCAGCTGTCCAGTTTGGATTAAGAACTGCACAATGAACCAGAAAATCTCAGACTATAATTGTGGTTCTGCTACTGATTTGCTGCATGAAAAGCTCTACGTACGTGTCCTCACTGGTGACAGGGAAACAGCAACACCAGTTATCTCCAAGAGATTTCAAGTGGTCTCCAGCACTCTGAAAGCACCAAGTTGCTTTATAAGTGTGAGTGTGCTGCCAGATGCAAAAGATTTAACATGACAGGCTACACTTACCTTGTCCTAATATCCTTTAGCAAAGGCCAGGTAGGTTAAAGAGATTAAATTTTCCACCAGATTATTTTAAAACTTCCATAAAGTCCCCCCAGCTACTTCCTCTGAAAACAGGAGTTTACATTTTGTTTTCAGAAAAGAAACCTTTGGGAGCTGTAAGCCTTTCTAGCATATACAACATAGACCTACTTTACCAGCATAAAGGCAGTTTCCCCTCCTTTTAAATGATGGAAAGTCAATTTGCATCATAATTACAACCGAGGCCCTGTAATGTTACTTTTAGTTAAAACAGTAAACTACTATAATAAAAGTGTACCTGGGGAATATTTAGAGAAAGCACTAATGATTTCTTCTCTAGTGGTTAATAAATTCACTTCCAGATCAATTTGTTCATGATAGAAACTTGAGAGCATAAACAGTTACACAAGCACATTAGAGTGTGTCTTTCTCAGTATAAATGATTTATTACAATGATTAGCAGCACATAAACAATTTAAAATACAACTCTAATTAGCTTTTTGGAAGAAAAGGAGAAAAACCTTCCTGACTCCCTCTACACATTATGTTTTACTTTTCTAAGTGTGTACTTTTTAATTAAATCCAAATGTCACAATAATTCAGAGTGTTTTATTACCATCTTGGCTAACTAAGCCATTCATGCAAACACCCATTATATTAAACCAGATGCAAGACTGAAAGAACTTGTGGAGAGAGGAAGAAGAAAAGGGGCGAAAAGGCAATTACTTCTGTATTTGACAAGAGATTTGTACAAATGTTTAAAGACAAGAAGATCTTTGGCAAGTTTTCTGTTTTATCCAGGGAGGCCAGCCAGCTAATGGCTCTTTAACACCTGTTTCCAAGTTTGGAAATGTCACACCCTGTTAAATTTTCCCCATCGAAAAAAAAGAGGAGGAGGAGAAGGAGGAGAGAAAGGTAGGAAAACCGGTCTGCGTAAAATCCAGCAGTTTCCCACAGCCAGCCAAGGCAAACAGCCTCTCTACCTGTAATACACCCCTTTGTAGGCCTGGGGAGAGCAGAGGGGTAAAAAAGTGTCCTCTCTAGAACCGTTGAGAGCTTTCCCCCAAGAAGGCTGCCGAGGAGCCCTTGCCACCATTCACGATGAGGCCTGGGCATGAAGTGCCACCTCCCCTCGCCCTCCTCGGCTCGGAGGACACAGCAGCCTGCAAGGCAGGGAGATGCTCGCCCAAAGCTGAGCACCACAGGCCCGTAGCCTGTCTCTGGGTGCTTTGCAGAGGCACAGGTCAGGGTGCCCGTGGGGCTGGGGGTGCTGGGAACTGTGGAAGGAGGGGAACCCAGCCCCAGAGCCTCCCCAACCCAGGCGGTGATCCTGAAGCCTCAGGGCTGCTCCGCAGCAGCACTCTGTTTTACTGCTACATCAGCAGCCTGGTCTAAACGGGACAGATTTAGCATAGTTCAGACAAAAGCTACCCATGAAAGAAAGCAGCCACGATTATTAAAATAGGTTAAAGAAAACGGGCATTGTGCAGATAAAGCTTTTGACCTTAGTGTGCAGTGCTCTCAAGAACACTTTGGCATAATTTATCTAAATTAAAAACCAAACGCCAAATTCTAAAATGGTACAAAAAGATCATTTAAAAAATGCGATTAAAAAAGCAGGTCAAGAGTCGGAAATTAGTAATTACTACTACGATTAACCAAAATCAGACAGAGGCACGTAAATTGTGCATATTACTGCAGTTCACGTCAGAAAGGCAAATGTGAGCAGAGCACAGAAGAAAAAGCCTGAAAGTTGCAGAACCGCTCGTATAATTAACCTCTGCCACAGCAGAAGACCCACGCTTGTAAGTCTGCATCATTTGTTTCTAGAGAGAAGTGCTGCCAGTTACTATACCCAGCTATCAGACCACACTCTTCACCAGTTACTCAATTCTTTGGAAACTGATATTTTGATTTTCTTCCAGTCTAAGATCTTAGTGCATCTTCACCCTATTAGGAGTACATTTGCCCTTCACCTCCTGTTTTAATAGTTCTGAAAAAGATGAGAAAGGCCAACTTCTGAACATCCTGGTATTGCAAAGAGGTCATGTGCCAAAAATGCCACCTGCTAGAGTCCATATTGTTTGAGCGCAAAAGCCTATTGAGAACGGCAAAGGAGAAAAACATAAAGGTTTTCTAAAACAGACTACTTAACACTGGACCGAGACAGAAATACTCTGTATGCAACTAACATCCTTCAGATGATTTTCCTTAGGTTTGGGGAGGACAAAAGATAATTTAACAATTAGCACTTTGTTCCCACTTCAATCTCAGAAGGGCTCTTTGTGAGCTTCCTTGGAGCAACTCTGAAAGAGCACAGTGGGAAAGAACAGACTGACTACTGTTTTGAACTATAACCAAGATGAACTATTCTCTAGGTCCTCCCTTGAAGCTATCATCTACTTTAGGTTAGAGGAGGAAAATCTAGGTTCAAATCTTATTCAGGCCTCCAGTTTAATTTTGAGAGCTAAGAAGGCTCCACAAATCATTTAAAGTTAAAGTAATGAAAATAGGTGAACTTGAGAACGTGGACAGGCACGAATGATCTCTTCCAAAATAAGGAAGAATCCATCTGTTCCCTTTTAAAGTGCATAAGTCTTTGTAGTAGTAATGAAAATTCAGGGATGTAAGTCATGGACATCAGAGCAGTCTATTAGAGAGAGGAGTGGGGCTGTATTACAGAATACTGCAAGCAGCGGCGATGATATGAAAGGGATGCCGCAAAGGCAGCGTAGCAGAGGGCAAGCCAAATGATTCAAGGACTCAAGAATCTCAGCTCTACAAAAACGGATGGAGAAATGAAGATTTCTACCCTTTGAAGAGGCTGGATGAGTACAGAGCCACACGTATGCCTGAAAGAAGCTGGGAAGATGGAGGTACAGAGCAGGACGTGCTCCTCGGGTACAGAAGGCGACGGGCTGCGGCTCCAGGTGAAGCGCAGGCGGTGGGTTTGTGCCGCCGCTGCCACAGGGGCAAACGGGAGCAGGGCTCTGCCACGGCGCCTGGGAAGCCCTTCCCCTCTCCACTCCACACATCAAGCCATGGCTGTCAGCAATGCACTCTCAGGCGGGAGCAAGACATGGCCTCCAACGCCAAGCACCTCAGGTGAGGTAGAGCTGGTCAGAGTGTGAGACACCCTGGCCAGGGGCAGCCCATGGTGGCTCTTCAGCATTCCGCAGCTTGGCAGAGGGGCTCCGTGCCAGCACGTACCACCAGCTTTCTCCACGGTGCATCCCACAGGACAACCACCAAAGGCTGAGGGCACTACCTGCTTCCAAGGACCCTGCTACCCTGCAGCAGTGCTGGCCACAAACCCATCCTTTTCAGCCTTCTGCAGAGGACTGTGGCACGCCGTGGAGCGATGCTGCACTCGCCACCTCCCACCTCTCTCTTCAGGTCCAGTTCCTATATGGCACTCTATGCAAAACCAGCCCAAGCCCTGCAAGACCCAAGAGAAGACTAAATACTAGGTGATCAGTCATCATGTAAAATAAAGACTGTTGACAAATCCTTAACTAGTTAGGTATATTTTTCTGTGTGCATTTTAAAAAGGGTGGGTTCCACACAACTCCTGTTTACCTCTGTATCAGTTCTTCTGACTTAGAACCAGTAATACCCAAAACTCACAAAAAAACTCAGTATGTCCTGCTTTTAACCCATACATGCCCTTCTCCTCCTCTTCCCCTACTAGTTGACTACACTTATCTCCTCCCATACATGAGAACCCAGTTTACATTAGCATTTCTAGTGCTTTATTGTCTATCTCCTTTCTAATATTTTTGAAACATTGCTGCCAACCAGTCTTGCAGTAGAGCATCTGTTTCATTTGATTTTCACATCGTTTCCAAATAGTTTTGCTCTATTTTAGAGGAAAAACACTTTGCCATAATACATATTATACAGTAAATCCAGCAAGGGGAAAAGTGAGGATGACACATTAAATTGCATAAGTGATAGAGAAATCCTTAGCCAGATTAGCACTTGACACAGAATAACACAAAAATTTTACTCTCAAAGTAAACTGGAAACAGTGTGAGAGCCAGCACCCATGCTGATCTGCCCCCAGGTATGATACTGAAGCAAGAACCACATGAACTTACATGGGTTTTTTTTTTGCAATTCAGCACATAGCGTTCAGGCCTGAGATCTGGAGAGCAGAATTTCATCTCACCAAAATGCTGCTACTTTGTGAAAGTTACTTCACTTTTATTGACCTTCTCAGCCTTTTTTTGGATACTTAATTAAAACATTCTAACTTGGAGGTTATTTCTTGCTCTTCCCTATGCATACACTGCCTTGCTAACAGTACCAAGCAAATAAAACACAAGCAGGGTCAAGTCCCGTTTGGTATTTTTCCTATATGTCATCTTAGTGATTTCTTCCAGGAGGTAAAAAGCATCTTCTGCATTTATTCCATGGAAATACTGTCATTCAGCACCCACAGGACATGTAAGACCTTTCCTTCACTGGGCAGGCATCTCTGCTAAACTCAAGGGTAAACACTTTAGTGGAAGGAGTGCTCTGAGAGCTCGCAGGGAAATGCTGAGTAAACAGAGCCCTGCTATCAACACTACTCCTTTAATGACAAACTCATTCAGATGTTAAAGTTGCCTCAAGCACTTGATCATGACATACAGCATGAGGAAAGTCCACAATCAACTCCTCCTCCTGCATTCTCATACAACTTCAAACAGTAATATGCACTTACCTGGCTTGCTTTACAGATGTTGCTTTGATAAGCAAAATTTTAACTAGGTTAATACCATTTGAAGATTATTCACTTATATGAAACAAAATGAGCTTGTGACAGCTGGTACTCACAACTGGCTTGGCTCTGTAATTCTAATGGAAACTTCAGCCAAGACCAAGAAATACTTGCTTTCTTTGATGAAGCATCATGAAGTTCTTTGGAGAGTCAGTGCTGTAAGCTTAAAAGCTCAATGAGAACAGCACACTCTGAGAAACTCTAAGTACAGGTCAGGATTTCACAATGGTTTTGAGTTCAAATGTTTGTCTAGATCCTTGGTATGGGAGGGGAATGGAAAACAAGTCATCACTTGAGACTTAAACACATGGAGCTTGCTCAGTGCTGAGGAAGGAGCCACCATCCCAAGCTAAAAGACAGGATGAAAAGAAGCAAATCAAACACTGAGTATCCATCAAGTATAGCACAGGAGCTACACAACATCTCCACAGATCCTTACTTCAACACACTGTTTAACCGGATAAAAAGTTTATAAAGGCAAAAGACAGTCCAAATATTTGTGTCAAGAGGCAATTAGAGCTTTCTTTACAGTGCAGAAAATGGATTCAGTTGTGTACAGTGAAACATGCCACAACTGAACTACACTGCCCATGAGGCAGCGGCTCCTCCAGCCTGGGAGGGGAGGTGGGGGCAGGAGGAACGAGACTGCCAGTCTCTGGTGTCATATTTTTCAAGTCTTGCAGACAGAAAACTGTCTGATTTCATAGCTGGTCACCAACAGGAGATGTCAAAAACATTCTCCTTTCCTCTGCCTTGGCTGGGGCAGTTGCTACTGCCTTCAACTTGCTCAGGATCCCACCAGGGCATATTTTTCTTCTGAAAGTGACCATTGGCAAATTGCAACTCTGGATGGAAACGTGGCCACCATGCAGGAGCACTGCACAGTAACTGCCCATGGGGAACAGAGAAATTGTGCTGGGCACAATTAAAGCTGAGCAGTACATTACTGCAGCATGGCCCCTCTGGTTGCTCTAATTCAGAGCCTGTCAGCATTTTCAGCCTCTCTTCCTCCCGGACTTATTACAACACTTGCAAGACAAAGAAAAAAAAAAAAAAAAAGGCAAGGAAAAGGAAAAACCTGCATTAAGGTTTTAGGTTAGACTAAGATCTCAGCCTACAGCCACATCACACTTACTCCAAGACAACATTAGGAAGAATCCCCAAGAAACTGTCCAGGGAAATCTGAACCTCCTAACACAGATTCACCAAACCCTGAGATCATTCAGACATGGACAGCACTGCTGCATCTATGGAATACCGAGAGGAGGCCTAGGTGCTGTGACTGCATCCCCAGAAAGGCCTTTAGCTCACCAGACAATACAGGAGGCAAGCAATCAGGAATCCTCATGTTTGCTTTGAAGCAGCAAGATGCTCACTGACTTACACCAGCTGGTTCCTGTGTCCTTGCTGAAGTTTTAATGCTGGTGAGACACCTTCCCTGGTTGCTCCATCAGCTCGAGGCTGACAGGCAGAAGCAGGTCCTCAGGAGCACACCTCAGCTCAGCCCATTTTCCTTCCACAAGGTGCTCAGCAGAACTGCCACATGACAGGCTCAGCTGCAGCAGGAGCAGCAGCACTACCTGCCCTGATGCACACCCTGACAGCACTAGAACACACCAGCTTGCAGCCTGGCACTGCTTTCCCACATCATTATGTCAGGTGGTTGCATTCAGCAGGACCTTTTTATAAGCTGCTTTAAGGACAGCAACTGGAAGTGTAGCACCACAAGCCCCACAGCTTTGTGCAAGTCAGCACCAGCTGTTTCCCACATTAACACATGTTGCCTTTGAGCACTGATGCTCACATGAAACCAGGTTAAAATCTTAGTCCTACTACAAATTCCCGAAAAAGGGGTAGTGATAATGCCACACCAAACTAATTTTATTTGGCCTGTTTTTTTTTCCCCTCCCATTGAAAAGAGCATTCCACTGCCATTTCCATTCTGAGCAATCCCATCTCATTAGGGTCAGGCCTACAGGGTGGACTATGTGTAGTATAAGAGAAAGAAAAGATTATGCAAAGCTTAGGAGCTGCACTTGGTGAAGAACAGCTGCAGCAGTCAGTATCCCAAGGATGTTACCACTAGAATTATGTTTCTCTCCCACCTTCCCCCAAGTATTTAATTCAGGGCAGAAGGACTGGAACGCATTCACCTTTGAGCTCTCATGCTACAAGCAACCTTCCTCACTCAGCTTTCCTATTTAACTAAATGGAGTTCACACATGCTACAGTATAAAGTTACCTCTTGCCATCTGAAAGCAGTCCAATCAATGCTGTACACAGAGAGTAGCATTTGAATCAGCCTTAAGTTAATTCTTAGTCGTCGAAACTGTGACAGCATGCTGACCCTTTCAAATCAACTGGGAGCAGGCAATCTTTGCAGAAGATCCTCAGGCCTTTAATCAGATTCTCAGTGGGTTTTAAAGAGATACTACAGCATCAGTTTGTAAACATCTCTCTAGTGAAAATAAAGATTACTTCTGACCTAGCCAATTACTCAGTCCCAGAAGATATATCCTAGAGTTATAATTGAATGAACCACAGGGAAAGAAAATACATTTTAGTAGGGGGTAGCAAACCCAAATCCCAACTTAGGATGCAGGCAGCACTATATCCCATGAAAAGATCAGATGCAGAGAAAAATGCTTATTAAAAAAAGTCTGTTAAATCATGTAGTCCTTTCTCCTACCAGGGTGAGATTGCTCCCTTGTGCATAGAGCCCTGCTAAGATCAGTGCAAATTATCAGCTGAAGCTCTTCCTGAAAAGCAGGTGTGAGGGGGCAAGCCCAAAGCCGTATTTTGAGGAGACACAGAGTATCAGGTACTTTTCTGCCACATCACAGAGAAACTGGGGCAAGATGTCAGCTCCTGGTAGCATGGACATGCTGCAGCACGAGTTCACGATGAGAGAGAAGATGCTGGAGAAAGAAAGCAGAGGACCCGCACCCAGCGCCAAGACATTGAACGGTCTCTCGTTGCACTACTTTAAAACTGCATTTTAGCCTGTGGAGCCACTGCACTCCATTGCAGGGAGATATAATTACTGACTTAAAAAAAAAAAAAATCAAGTTAGTTATTCTGGAGCTATTACAGACTAATGTGTAACAGACATCACCCGATGGGCTGTAAAGGCTCCAAGGGCCATTACAGCCTCACAGGTCAGGACCTATTTGAAGGTTTTTAAGTTTGTGGATCACTGCTCTCAAGCTGAACAGCACAGGCAACACCTGCACACCACCATGCATGCAGAAGAACTAGGGGAGACCGCTGGGTACATCAGCTGCTTATGTATTTTCACACTCAAATCAAACCAAATCATATCCCTGAAAAGAAGTTTGGAACCTTCAGACGTGGCTTTCATCATTCCCATTCAGTTCACCTGTAAGACTGTAGCTTGTGCTTTTCTTTTTTTTAATTTTTAAAGGGAGCGTCGAGGAAGAAAATGACACTATACCCTCCATGTTCCCCATCAGGGCCCCCCTTCTATTTTACTTTCACAGAGAACTAAAAATCCCAGCCAAGTGACGGGTTTATAAAATTTTAATAGGAAAGAAAAAGGTATCCTCAGGCAGGATCTTATGTGCAGACTTTCACCATAAATGAATGTTCATGAAATTATGGGGTTCATATGGAAACACTGACAGAGCTCTATACACAGGGGTGTAAATGCCTCAGCATGGACTGATGACTGAGGAGGACTAGCATGTCCCACATCCTGCACCTGGAGGCTATCACACCATCTTCTCTAACCCAAACAATCCAGCTTCATGCCTCCACTATTCTCTTCATAGAATCACCACGGCTGGAAAGGACCTCCAGGATCATCAAGTCCAACCTTCCTTCCAACATTTCCCTAACCACTAGACTATAGCCTCAAATGCCACATCCACTCATTTTTTGAACACCTCCAGGGATGATGACTCCACCACGTCCCTGGGCAGTCTGTTCCAGTGTCTAACCACTTTCTCAGTGAAGAAATTCTTCCTAATATCTAGTCACGATCTTCCCTGGCACAACTTGAGGCCATTTCCCCTCGTCCTATCATCAGTAATCTGGGAGAAGAGGCCAACACCAGCCTCACTATAACCTCCTTTTAGGTAGTTGTAAAGAGCAATAAGGTCTCCTCTCAGTCTTCTCTTCTCTGGGCTAAACGAACCCAGTTCCCTCAGCCAGTCCTCGGAAGGCTGATCCAGAAACCAACTCTTCTGAAGCATAGAAGCTTTCAAGTTGCCAGCCTAGAAATATTCTTAGCCATTTCCAACTACTTGTTCTAACGACAATAGAATCTTCTGGGGTATAAAGCTTGTTCTCCTTCCTCCTCAGTGTTTCCCCTCCCAGTTTCCTCATACAGGGAAGACCACTGAGCCTGTGTTTTGCAAAGGTATGCAAGTTGAAGCACAGACCTCTCTGCCCCTATTTCCATAGGGATTTACTGTCCCTGAGATTGAGTGGTCCATGGTTTACCCATGATAGACAAGGTCTACCAGTGTCTCTCCCCAGCTTTATTAACAGTGGCCATTATTAGCCTTTTCTTGTTCTATCCATTTCAGGATTGCATTTGCCTTTTCCAAGCTACCTCATACTTCAGTCCTTCTGAGGTCAACCACCACACGTCCATGACACCCTCTTCTGTTGCCATTTCCAGCTGACGGTAATTCCTGCTTGTAGCTGGTCCAGAAATCCCAGCAGAGATCAGCTGGGGCTCCTGGACTCCTCACTGTTACGAGCTTCACACAGGAATGAAACCATAGGGCAACAGAACAAGACATCAGCTTCCTTCCCATCAGTTACCTGCACCACAAAACCTCTCAGTGGCATTTTCATGAGATCAGGAAATTTGTACTTAGTGCTCACAAAGAAGCTTTCCCACCCTCTACACTAAAAGGTAAGCTGAATGACATCTATTTGAAAGCAGAATTCACGGCTTTGGTTTCAGGATCTAAACTACCACTTCTGCAAACAGTGATGCTTGAGGTTTCTTTCCCCTTGTCTCCCAGGTTCAGGATAGAGGCATTATTTCTCATTCACAAAAAAAAAAAAAAAAAAAAAAAAGAGCCAGGAGAACAGCTGCATCCTGTTTAGGCTGTCATTTCTTAAAGCAGCAGCAATCCAAAAGCAGTGCTCCACAGCTGAAGTGTAACAATCCTGCACAGAGCTAAAGCAGCTCGCTATTTTCTGTCAGCCATTGGGTATGTATACACACTTCTGCAAGTCAAAGTTTGGCTTTCAGAAGACCTGAAGCTTCTTAACTGCATGAGGAAGATGGGTAACCAGGAATGGTACCTGCCTGATGGACAAAACCATTGGTTCTCTCAAGTGCAATGGAGACCTAAAGCATCCAAGAGGTGGTTCCACCCAAAAACTCCTGATCTCTCCAGAATTTAATTGTCATTCTCTTTAGCATACACATATCCAAGGCAGATTAAAAAGAATGAAATGGTGTGTGGAGTAGAAGTACCATTGTACAGTATTAAAATGTCAAAGGTTTAAGCTCTATGTTGGTTTAGTCATAAGTTACCAACAACCACTGATGGCAGACATAAAGCTTCCCTTAAATTATTAAGCATAAAACAGCAGACTGTAATATTTTGCTAAACCAAAGTACAGACACAGACAAAGATGTCATTTCAATATTTGAAACCAGCAAGTTTAATTTAAAATAAGAGCAAACCAATAAGCTCAGAAAATAGCAATGTGTGAGAGGAAAATTACACTGCTAGAGAAAAAAGTGGAAGGACTTAAGAAATTTATAAAAGTAATCTCCAAGTGGAAATTAGAAATCAACCCCTAGAAACAGAATAACACAAAAGAAATATTACTGTCCACTTTCTAAATCAATATAACACTGCTACACGACAGAATTACCATGGTAACTCAAGTAAAAAGAATAAAGCAATTCTTATTATTTCAAAATAAAATCACAGCCTGAAGCCCAGCTTTTATTACAACTGCTGATAGATCGCTGGCTTGTATTTATCTGAAATATTGCTTTTCAATCAGCTATTTTATGAATGTACAAATTTCACTGAGCAGCCCACTTAGACTGAATGCTTAAAAACCCCCAAAAAGACTAGTCAATGAATCGATTGTACATACGCCTACATATTTTTAAAGGGAGCCTTTTGGGTTTTTTTAAACTCTATCCAAATTAAAGGCATATAAGGGATTGAGTGAGAGTAAGTTAAAACCTTGTTTAGTCTGACCTCTCTAAATTCCAACTTAGATTCCCTGTAAAAAACCCCACAGTAATAAGAAAGAACAAAGAGGAATAACAGCCTACCCTAAATACTGCAGCCCTGCACAAGGACAGGGAATGCGTGTGCATCAGGGGGTGCACACAAACACACACATAAGAAGAGACACATCTGTTCCCTCCTGATCAAAGGAAAAGAGAAAACACTCTCTAAATACAAAAGTTGCTCAAGGACATTTTGACTTGCCCCTGCTGGGTACTTCAGACATTTAAAGCATTGTTTGTACAGCTTGGAAAGTGCATCAAGCACAGGATACTTGTCTGTGTTGAAGCTGTGCTGAAGGCAGAGCTCAGTCAAGTTCCCCCACGCCTCCACGGCTGGTGCCACCTTTTAAACACATTAGTGCAAGGAGAGAACCAGCAGGTTACCTTCTGCTCTCTCCCCTCGGACGTTCAAAAGAGCATTGACCAGGAACTGAAACAACACTCCTCTTAAAAATAACAGCATTCTGCCCCTCCAGTCCCTCCTTCCTCTGGCCACAGCACACTCCCCTGGACCAGCTGAATACTGAGACAGCCACTAGATCTAGGGCAGAGCTCCATGGGACCTTGGAGCAATCGTATGGAGAACCAACACCCCCAGCTGGCTTAGAAGCTAAGGCACCATCTACCAAAGAAGAGTGCCTAAGGAAGCACCTGTAGACTGTCAGGCTACAGCACAGACTTACCTCATGTTTCTGCCTCCCGCATGAAACGGGAGGGGAACACTTAGAATCATGGCAGAAGTCAGAGGGGAATGCAACTGATGCTTGTAATTATGGCAAGAAGATAGGCTAGTGAAGGTTCTTCCTCAACAATTTGCAATTACTTGGACTGAACCTCAGGGACATTAAAAAAAATAATTTGGCCATTGAAAGGATCAACACAACTGCCCCAACAACAGTCAAAGAGAGCAACTGTTGAGATATCACTCTGTCCTTCCGAGGAGATCCAGAAGTTCCTCCTCCCCTCTGCACCCTCTGACCCCCAAACCCAGCAGGAGGGAGCAGGCAAGGTGGGACCCAGGCCCAGCACTGCGCCACAGCAAGAGATGGCATTGCAGGTCACACCCTCTCCTTCTGCTGGGCAGGGCAGCAAGTGCTGTGCAGACAGAAAGCCGAGCTGAGCAAATCTGGGACAACTTGCGCAGAAGCCCACCCATGGCTCAGGCACATCCCCCCAGTACCCAGGCTTTAGTTCCAGGGAATGCCAGCTTGGGATGCACAAATTCCTTGATACTGGCAAAACGCTTTGAGGATTAAAAGCAGCAGCGATATGCCAAGTATCATAGCTGGAAGTAAAGACAAATGCTGCAACAAGAGCAATAAGCCACCTGCCAGCTGTCTTTTATATTAAAATATTTCAGCATTCTTAGAGCCGCTTAATTTCCCATCTCCCTCCAAGACCAGAGGAACTTTGTGGGTTGCTAGTTTTGCCATACAGCAGTGACAATGCTCATTATTTTTAAAACAGATTTAGAAGCTGTAATCACACTCAGCTCAGTCTGAAAGTATGTACTGTCTTTTAGTGTAATGTGGTCCTTTGCCATCTACTGCAAATGGGGTTTAAAAGCAATGGTGGAAACAACGTGTGCTTAATCTGAACATGGACTGCAGAGAGGTCACACACTCAAATATCCTGTTTTATGTGGTATCTGGTTGTATTTTAAAATGCTCTTTCTAGAGACTTCAAGCCAGCCGAGGTCACAAACAATCATACACAGATTAGAAAAGGGAAGGAGCTGTGGGGAGCAAAGGGGAGCCTTGTCTGACACAGGGAAATAGGACACTCTAAATTGCACTTAGTATTTCTTTAAAGGAAAAAAAAAAATGGCTAAAGTAGTAAGCTTCAGAGAAACAATAAGTGCAGGGGTAGTTAAAGAGTTTTTATTCAAATAAAGTCTTGCCCCAGGAGATGGAAAGAGAATCTTGAAATATGGAGATAGGATTTTACACGTGCTAAAAGCATCAGTGTGACACTTTTTGGGGAAAAAAAAGGGGAGGGGGGCGTATGGGGAGAAAAATACCTTCGTTGTTATACATGACAAAATAGCAACTAAATGTTTGCTTTGATCCCAGCGCATAAAGGGTGAAGCTTTTAGGCAAGGAGCGGCAGGTGATCTCAGCTCTTCTGCAAGTCCTAATGCTCCTAAAAGCCACTCTTCCAGTTTCTGTAATTGGGCATCAGTAGTTAATGTAGTATTGACTGCATTACATGCTCCTGTGCATCCTCTCACTAATGCCAATTGCATCACCTTGTACATTTACCATATTGCTTAGCCAATAGCTGTTAAAAGCAATCCAAATCATGAATCATATAGGAAACTTTTAGCAAGACACGACATCCAAAGGAGACAATTTACAGTTGAGTTAATCTGGGTACATTAGCGAGACATGGATTCAGGAAGACAGACCAATTTATGTTACTTTAGTTTTACCCTTTATTGCTTTGTATAGGCAAATGAATGGAAGGGCACGGAGTAAAAACAGATATAAAGGAGTCCTTTTCAAAACAGATCTCCATTCTGTGCAGACAGGTCAAAGGGTTTGAGACTGATGCTTGGTTTGGGCTTTCATAACCATAACAGGGTACTTACAGAAATAATTTTCCACAAAGGAGTATAAAGATAAATATATAATGGATTCGGAATAATGTCCCGTATACCAACCCCCACTGCAAGTACTGTAGCCAGAAGCCAGGTTACTCAACATCATCTAAGTCACGGCCTATCCATGAGTCACCTGCCATCAGGAGTGCCAGGCAGAGGCTGCACTAAGGTCCCGGGCAGGTCTGCTCATGAGCTCTTTCAGGTGGGAACCCAAGGCAGGAGGTGCTCTGGAGAACACACCAAGGCTCACCAGCCCAAGCCAGACCTCCTCCCATACATCTCTACCATGTCACTTGTCAACAGACAGAATGTAGAACCTTCCCCTACCTCCTCAACAGAAAGGGATTCCATCTTTTTGAAATGCATACCCATCTCTCTGGAACAGAAGGAAATGATACAAGCATTAAAGAGGTATTGGCTAACCCACATCAGCTGCAAGGCAGAGCCAACCAGGAAACAAATTAGTAGCAAGCTCCTGCCGAAAGAGTACATTTTACAGAACAATTTCACACTGGATGCTTGACCAAAAGATGCATAGCAAATTGACATAGCACCTTTCTGCTTTTCTGATCAAGCTCCGTAGCACCAGGAAAATAGAGGAGATGGGGGGGAAAAAGACAGCTAGGAAATGTGCTGTTGGTTCATCTCTTATGGGGAGTGAGTTATCTGCAATGGAAGGGAAAAAAAAAAAAAAAACAGTGGTAAAGGATACTTAGGGGAATATTTAGGGGAAGCAATGGCTCATCAGCCAAAAACTTTACAAAAGAAAAACTGAACTGCATCCTTTAATATTGCATTCCAAAATACTGGAAACTCTGGTGTTCTAAGCCTGGTTTAAAAAAATAAGATCATGATTCCCCTTTGAAAAGCTTCCAGAAGTCCCTTCGAAAGAGTTGCACATGCAGGGAAAATGCCAAAACAAAACATTTTCACTAGCTGATCAATTTAAACAGCTGTGGTAAAGCTGCAGCCACTGGCACCATCATTAACAATTTAAAGCATGGCTGCTTTTGTCTTCCTTCCCAGTTACATTCTCATTATGCCTTTTTATTTATTAGAAACACAGTCCTCCGGAATACATTTCTATATCTCAGCTCCATAATAAACCAAGTAGGAACATCCCTGGCTTCTACTCAAATGGATGTTTACATTGGCGAGGGGGTTAATTGTTTAATTCTGGTCCAACTTCCCTGCAGTTCAGTCATGAATATGCAACAATCATCCACTTTTTCTTTAAGAGAAACTAGAACTGTTGAAATCAATAGTTGAAAAAGAAGGCAAATATTACTTTCACTGCCCAAATCACCCTTTCAAAGTTTGCTTTGCATGCAAAGAACCCTGAACACTGGCGTAAAGAATTCAGAAATGTTCAATGAAATTAAAAATCTTCTAAATTTGGACAACAGCATCCATTATCTGCTTTGATGTGCAATGTATGAAGGAGCTAGTTTGCAGAAACATTCACTGGGGAGCTGAGCATCTGTTTGCACAGATAGCACCCAACATCGCTCTTGAAAACTTGGGCTCAGGAGTCATGCTGCTGGAGGACAGAGAAAACACACACAGTCTTACATGCTGAGAATTAAAAAACAGTAGCTGCAGTGAATTGTGCTCAGACCATCTATAGGTTTAATTATGTTAATCTAATAGTGAACAACTTTCATTTTAAATCACCCTTCCCTCCACCCCCAAGTCTTCAGTGAATAGGAGCTACATTCACTGAATAAATCATTCCCTGGCAACAGTTACGCACATTATTGAAGTTGGGAGCAGTGATTTCTATATGGTTTAAAACAATGTCTATGTATTCTAAATGATGACAGTTCTGTCCAATTTTAAAAAAGATATAGACCCATTAGAGTTTTACAGTTCAGCATTTAGCAGCATCTGCAGTGCCTTTTTTATTCTTACACCGCAACACTTAACGCTTGATACCATTATTCTGATTTTGAATTGATTTCAAGTAAAATACCTTATTTGCCATAAACTTCCTTATTCTTTACCTAAGTAAGATTCCTCATAGATGCAATCAGTCATAACGCTAAAAGAACAGTTTGCCTTTGGCAGAAATGTAATAGTTCATGCTAATGACAGAGCAGCAAAACTTTGAGCAGCAAGCACATTTCCAAAGTGAGTAAAACATCTAAACACAAAGCCTGAAAAAGTTAAGAAAGCCTCTAAATGAAATCAATTAATCCTTCAACCATGATAAAGTTCTTAACCATTTACAAAACATATTTTAGACTCTGCTGTGGCCCTTTATCACCAGACCTAATGGATTACTTTACTAATAATGCACTGCTCCTAAAAGGAATTTTTCTGAAGATTCCACCATAAGGGAGCATTTTTGGAATGGCTGTGACACACAGGCTGACTTGTTCACGTTGTATCTGTTAGGGATAATAAAATTTAACACTAACTCCAAAGGCAAACTATGTTTCATTGAAAGTATGCGTGGTACCTTGTCTACTGTATTAAACCAGAATCAGAGCAAACCAATTTCTGAGAACCACCTTCCTCTTTAGCCCCGTTACTCAAGCTGAATGCGGTTCCTACGCCGTGTTCACACTTTGTTATGCCAAGCAGACAACAGTCATGTGCCGCTGGCATCTGGGGACGGAGAAGGATGGCATCCTATACAGACGCCTACCCAGATCCTTCAGCTATCTAGCCTCAGCAAACACTAAAGACTATTTGATTGCCCAGCAGGAATACTCTTATACAAAGCACTTTGCTCCTATTAGGCTTGCTAACTTCTTTCATTCTTCTTCTTCTTCCCCTAGGATGAAATTTCATTAAATAGAGATCTAGGTGATCAGTGCTCCAACTGCAGAACCCACCACCTCTTGAAAAGGTTTAGGCAATTACTTCACTAGCTCATGTTAGTGCATGTGCCATTTCCAGGGGCAAGGAGCACACCTAGGAAGATTACTTCTAGCTCCACACTTGGTCAGCTTTAGAGAAACAATTCTTTTGGGGTTTGGTTTGTTTGTGTGGGGTTTTTTTGTTGTTTTCTTTTGTTCCCCCACCCCTTTCTGGACAAATCAAGTTTCATGGTTTATTCTGCTGCCAAATGTGCTCTGGTCTTACTCAGATTCCTGCTTTTACAACTTTCTGTCTCCTCTTCATGAATATATTCATCCACTGCTGTATATCTGAGTCACAAAAGGACACCGTGTCATGAACTAAAGGCAGACCAAACCTCTGAAATTACACCAGGACCACGTGAGTCAAGATCAAGCCCTCAAAAAACCAACAGGTAACCCAGCTAAACAGGTAAACAATAGGGTCTTTGGTGACCTGAATCAAGCATTCTTTGAATAAGCTGGTATCTGGGAAGATGTGTAGTGGTTCTATATACATGGGAAGCTAGACAATGATGGACCATGGAGAAGGTCCAAGGCAGAGGGGGACAGGAGATAAAAAGAGAAAAAAAAAAAAAAAAAAGCAGCTTCAGAAATATTAGGCAACAGAAAAATTAAATTCCATGTGATGTGAGGAAAAATCCATCCTGCCATTTCCCATCCTCTCTCTTTGCATGATTCCTCAGTAGATATACCTGAGAAAAGTACGTTAAAAATAAAAGATACCAGCAGCACATAGAACATATCTCTTGCCTATATGGCACTATTTATATTAGGCTTGTATACAACCTGTACATGCCTTAATTTTGTGCTTATCAAGATTTTTTCAACAGAAAAGCATTGTCAGGACCTATCTGGCTGAGGTAGATCTCTCTCCATAGCCACCTACCTATCTATAGGTGCCTCCATATGGCAGCTGGGGTACTCATTTGTGCAGCCAACCCACAGCTCTCCCATGTTGGCTAGGGCACTGTGGCACCACTCCTGTAACTGCCATTATACAAATCAATTTCACTGCTTTTCTAATTCCAAATGCTGCTTTTCTTCCCTTCTGTGCAGGGTAAGATGGGCTCTTACACAACAGGGAACCCAACTGCTGCTACTAATCCAGTTTCAAATTACCTAATATTCATCGCCCTAAATACCTCCCATCAACCTAAGACCCATTCTCCAACTCCAATGCACACAACCACTGAGTATCTATATTTTTCTTCTCATTTTTAAAGAAACTATAGCTTTTTTTTTTGAAAATAAACCCAAAGGTTTGTATACGGGTAGATGTTTAACGGAGTCATCTGATATATTATTTACTTGGCCTACTCTTGTGATCTATTTAAGCAGCGTTCTGCCTGAAAACACAAAGGATCTGTGATTTGGGTGCTACTGCCCATGCAAACATTGGGATGAACGCACAGCTGATCAGTGTTTTTACAAGTGCACACACTCAATAATTTGGTTGAAGGATACTATGCCTAGTTAACACAGCACAAGTTAGGTAAAAGGAAACTTTCACCCCCCACACACATAACAAAGAGCTGTGATTTCTATTAGAGCATTTCATACCATACATGCTGATTACCAGGCTGTGCTTCATTGTTAGCAGAGATTACAGCTGGGATAAGCTGCAGCTTTTTCCTAATTGCTATTATGATGACTGAATTTTTGTTTTGTGTTAAGCATTATTCACACATTATACTCCAAAATTTCAACCCTCCATGATGCATTATTGATTCCATGCAGGCAATCACACTGATGCCAATGTGAAGAATTAATTTGAGCTATTCTGCTTGATTTGCATTGCTCCATCATAGTAGAGCACAGGTCTACAGGGAAACGCAAACTGAAAAGACAGATTTAACAAAATATGGAAAATTGTGCTGTCCTTTAAAAGAGTTGGGTCCTAAAGAGGGAAATAACAAAAAAAACAAACCCATGCCAAACCCAGTACAGCACGTGTGGTCCAGAAAGAAATAAGGTCAGTCAGCCAAATTCATCTTAGTCAGGGGAAGGTTACAAGTGTAGCCTTATGCCTCTAATAAAGTAAACTAGCTTGCTTCAACTTATATTGCCAAAGAAAACAACTGAACACCTCTGAGAGAGACACAGCTTCAAAGCCTTTGAAACCCTGTTAGCTTCATTTGTTTTCCCAGCATAAGCAATACTCAACCACTTAGTGTGTCTTTTATCCACAGTCCAGTCAACTGCAAAGCTGATCTAGAAGATGTGTAACAGATGCTTCACATCTACTTTTTTTTTTTTTTTTTTTTTAAAGTTCTACTGTGTTAACAAAGAAACTTTTGAGATCTCAACAGAAATAAAGCCCAGGATTTGTTTTATTTTCTTCCCTGAATAAGATTATTTCACAGTTTTAAGATGCCAATTTAATTAGCATAGAATAAATGCAGAAGGGCGAGACAACTTATTCACAGACACTGATCCTACATGGGTCAACTTCTAGTCAAAATTTGATTGAATCTGCATACAAGAGGTCACTGAAAATGACACATTTCTGCTTGGTCTCATATCATAAAGGTGTAAAATCTTTGTGAGAAGTCCATTTGTATTTTTTTCATTGTCCCAAGCGCTTCACATCAGAATGAAACAGAACCTCGCGTCCCATCCCAGAAACTGGATTTGAATTTGATGTTCATGAACACACAGGGTCAATCATTTTAGAAATCAAACTTATAATGAGATGAGACCTCAAAATGCAAGATTTAAAATACTGGGTAGTGTTCTCCCCTCACCCTTTTTTGGGAGGCAAGACAGGGTGAGAAAGAAGAAAAACTTCAGTAGAAGACCTTTGGTTATAAGCGAGCATCCATCCATTATTTTCAGTAGTCAAGGCTTCTTTCCTAATTATTCTACAGTACAGTATTAATTCAGTTTTAAAATACCAGAAGACAGATATGGGTCAGGGAATAAAAATCACATTGCTCCAACTTATTAGCATTGGGCAGCTTTCAGTACTATTCGCAATACAAGATTAGCACCAATCTGACACAGAAAAGCAAGTGACTTTGAATTACAGGTTATTTTTCTCATAAATATTTTAAAAAGCAATACATGTATTCAAGTAAAATCAATGCTAATGCCAAAATGCTCAACTTCCAATTTCTCCAAGCTCTTTGGCTCCCCGTGAAAGGCTGTTCCCTGTCTACAGTCTTGCAAATATTAAGAAATCTCTTCTACTTCCAAACGACAACTGCCTATGACTTTTTTTTAACACTTAAGGAGATTTTTTTAAATTAAACAATCTTTCTGAAAGAAAGATTTTATGCCATTACAGAGCACACTTCATCCACTTATAAAGCTGAAATGAAACAATGAGATAACAGCTACAAACAGCCCTGAGAAGTTCAGCTGTAGTTCCCACTTTCAATCAGACAAAGTGCCGCCAAAATGGATGTCTTTGGCAAGAGGCAGCACCATCGACGGACGTCTGACTGCATGGCTACAGAAGTGTTCTGCTCTGCCTCAGTTTTAATCTTTGCTTTCAGTGTACAAGCTACGAGGGAAGACCAAAGCCACAAAGCAGCCTCAGAAAAACTTCATTAAAAAGTTGTGATTAGACTTACCATGCTCATTGTAGAAACTACTGGTGACTGAGCAGTTAAGTTGCATGCTCTGGTAGGCAATGTGCGAACGAAGGCATTAGGTCATTCAAACTGCTAACTAACACTGTCTGTTGTTCTTTATATCAATTAGTACCCCTCAGTCCTCCTTGATAAGGACTAGTCAGCTTTAAAAAAAAAAAGTATATGTGAAGTCATAAAATAAGTTAAGCTTTCCTTCAGCTTCATTCATTAAATTACCTCCCAAATGAACCTCCACGTCTGCCATTTAGAGAAGAGAGTAAATTCTTAGAATAAGCCAAAGCTTTTTTTGCCAGAGCAGCTTATTAGCTCGTTGTCATTATGTTTATAGCCACGAAGAAAAGCTGTGAGAAATAGATATTAAAGGCGCACATTAAAGAGACTCAAACGACATGCAGTAGAAAGAAAATCCCAAAATTAGATTTATAATAAAAGCTGTTAAAATAAACAGACTAAAATTAGATATATTAGAGTAACCTGTAGAAAAATCTAGATATAAGAAACTCCCCCCAAATTAAGCTGCTTCTGCTATGCCCTTCAGCAAACAGAGCCTGAGGTAAACCCTTCCCGACTGGTCTGATCATGCCAGAAAAGAAATTTTTTAAAAAAATAAAAAATAAAGGGCAGGCACGCTTTTACCAACACAAGAGAAAAATATCAGAAGCTGAAAGCAGAGCCCTCTACTACGCACAGCGCGCTTCTGTTTCAAAACTATTCATTTCTACATTAGCAGCACACAGAAGACACCGAGCAGAGGCTTACACAATCTCAGCCCACCTACCGTCCTCCTTGTCCAGCACCATCATCTCTGCAATCAAGAAAGTCCGGGGACAGATGCTTCTTCTCCAGCAGCCTCCGCTCAGGGGAGAAGAGAGCAAGTCTCTGGGAGCACAAATGAGCTACGGTACAGCTGATCGTCCTTTAGCAGCAAGTGAGCTCTAATTACCCAGTTGTCCAGCTTTTAACCTAGATTGCACTCAGTTAGAATTACACTCAGAAATAAAGCACTTCGCAGATACAAAAGCAGTCTCACCTACTTTTGTGCCTCAGAATTGCAAGGAACTAAAACTGCAATTTAGAAGGAAGGGGGATCAGAGCCGTTTCTTTGGTTCTCACCTTCTAAATGGCTCAATTTACACAGTATAATCTATTTTAATGTAATTGCATTTGATAGCTCATAACCCTGGCTGTTGCAACTACACAGCTTTCAACCTTATAAAGTGTTTTCCCTTTGGATTTAAGCTGAATCTAAATCTAAAATTATACTCGGGGAGGGTAGAATACCTCAGCCTGACTACCGCTGCTTCCGTCTCTCGATTGGTGAGCTTTGCACACTTGCTGTTGAATAAACGCACACATTTCCCAGGGACCCCTCTCGCTCTCCTGCCAGGGTTTCCTGGCGGAGCGGAGCCTTCCCGGCTCAGCAGCACCACCTGCAGCCCGCCAGCCCCGATCCCGATCCC
>NW_008628548.1:0-280 GCF_000691845.1 Merops nubicus
CCCGGAGCCTGGGTAAAAAACCTAAATAAATAAAAACAGTTGATCCCCAGTTACTTTTTAGTGCTGTAAGCAAGCTGTGTGGCAGCACTCCCGGGTTTTTAGATGACTATTAATACCTGCGGTCTCAAGCCCTGAGTTTGGCGGGCAGCTCTGCTCTGAGAGCCGCATTTACAGGCGCTCTCCTCACGACTCGCCCTCTCCCTGCCTTTCCCCGGGGGCAGTCGGGGCCTCCCGCTGTGGGGAGGGCCTGCGGGGCAGCTTCTACCTCCCGGACAGCACC
>NW_008628548.1:304-12387 GCF_000691845.1 Merops nubicus
GACCCTGCCAGAGGGTTTTGGGAAACGAGTAGCTAAAGCCATTCAACTCTTCCCTGCTCTTGTATAACAATACGAAAGCACCATCCAGTCTTCACTGACAGGTAGGAGGATTTTCTATCTACTATTAGTTTAGCCTTGAAGGAAACTACCACAAAACAGATTACCAGGAGAGTAATTAAATGTAACTAATTACCTTGCTAGCCAGAAAATGCCTCATTCTGTATAACTTTTATCTTTGAGATAGTACAAAGCAGTAGGTAATACAAGATACTGGAGACCAAAAGGACAGACGAGGCTTTGAATATTAACAGCTCTGTTCTGAATGGTATCTATTTTGTAACTTATTTCACTATTGAACGGCTCTTACAGGATTCTGTGCTTCATGTGTTTACCTATTTATATTGAACTGTTTTGATATTTGTTTGAAAAATGAATCGGCTTCAACTACTTAGGCAAGCTTGAATGTGGAACATTATTGTACTCTGAGGCCATGCTGTTATTAAATTATGGTCTTTTGAATTAATGCCCACAGCAAGCAAGTAGGAAATATGAAATATATATTTTAAAATATAAATACAAAACCAGTGGATGATAACATTCTGGAAGCAGAGCTGAGACACAAGAGGATGAAGTGATTCATCCAGGGTTCCTGGAAGTCCCTGACAGACCAGGATCATCTGACACCTCATTGCCTATGCAGAAACTTTCTTTAACACATAAAATAGAGACTGGGGAATGTTACTTACTGTTTGCATCTTACTTTGTAAGTGGACCTACTTAGAAAATATCCAATAGACACTGCTTAACCTGTCCCTTACTGCAGCTTTTGATTTGAACACCTGGCACACAAGAACAAGACACAAACATCTGTAAAAGGACGCTTCACTTATTTTGAGATATATTCACAGTTTGTGACATATGACATCTTCATGCCCTGTCTTCAATGACTTGAGAGCAATCTACTCAGTGCAGTGAGGGACAGATTCGTTCATACAAAATGAAATGAATAAGCACAGGCATTTTAGCCTGGTATTCTTCTAGAATATGAGTATGAAGCAAGGGCGAATTCTCACTGTGGGGACTTTTAAAACTCTTGGCTGACAACAACTAACTTTGTTTTGGGCACAGAGTACTTAAAAATTCCTCACGGAAATGGGCACCTCAATACTGCTTGCAGTAAGGAAAATGCTTTGGAGTAATGTTCACTGTAAACACCAAGGAATTATGATACATGAGGTAAATTTCAAGACACAAATCCATAGAAAACCAGACATCCTGAGCTCTATATTCTTCAAGTTATATAGCAGACTTTAAAAAAAAACAACTGTGTAATAAACTGAAAATGATCTATTCTGTGCCATAAAACAATGTAATGGGAAAAACTTCTGTGTAAACACTACATTACACTAGCTGCAATACTGGCCATGCATGACTGTGTCAGCAGTTTTACATATGAGGGTCTCCAAATGCAGCCTTTTTTTATACAAAAGTGTGTACATACTGCTTCTACCACAGTTACAGTCTAGGACAACTCTTCATTCTAGTCCTTAGTGAAGTCTGTGAGTAATGCCGTCTTGTGATCATTTCATTAATAACCCTTTACATATAATTAACTAATCCAATGATTTATATTCTCTAGACTTTATAGGCCTCTTAGTGGTACTTGAAAATAAAGGTGCTATCTTTGTGTTGATAACGCTGTCAGCATTAGTTGCATTCAGAGAGTAGGTAAACAGACCACCATGGTAACATTTCACAAACCTGACTTATCAGATTTGAGTCCACCTGACCACAGCTGCCAATGTTGATCATGCAGAGGAAAACTCCAGACCAATGCTTGGAGAACACATTGCTCGTGCAACATGACAGCACCTTAGAAGGCAGGCCAATAAACATGTTAGCAGGTATGGTCTGAATTTCTGATCTCGGATTCTATCCATGTGTGTTTGCACTCTGCTTGCAACATATGTACCCTCATCAGTGATTACACAGTTGGGTCATGTAATTTGCTTCATAAATTCCAAAAGAGTGGAGGATGCTTCAGAAGAAGGAAAATAAATGCAATTATTCTTATGAATGTAAGTTATTGAAAACCTTTTACATGAAACCAATGAGAAGGGACAAGCTTTCTTGTCCACCCTTTCATTAGAATATGTTTTAATTAACATAAATTTATTTTTCTACTTTTTTTCCCACTCTTTGCTTATGTAAAGCAAACTACACCATCCCTGAAGCAGACTGAGCCAGATGACTTCACCATTTCAGAAGCAATTTGAATATGTTCAAACAGCTGCAGACACCTTGTAAGAATAATGTTAATGATGACTCAGGACTCCACTTTTTAGACAGATAACTGCTGCAGAACAGGCAATGTATATTTTTTTAAGATTTTCCTGCCAGCCTGCCCCAGTGGTAAGTCCAACTGGGGAAAAGAGGATGCTCTTACCCTCTCTGTCTGTGTCATACAGGCTGTCTGTAGCATTGAAAGCAATATCAAATGTGCTAAAAGTTTCCTGTGTACTCATTAATTCAATAGAGATATTACCAAACTCTTCACTTCATACAGTTTGCCAAAACTAATTCAGAGGTCACTAAAGATCATGACATAAAAACCTGAGTGACAAGATTTAGGAAGAGATACAAACACATCCAGAATGTATGTTTGTTTAAAAGACATTTAGGCTATCCCATTCAAGTAGATTTTGCTAGAAACTCATAATCTTAGTGGCAGATATATGTATATGTATCATTAGAAATTGTTAGTTTTCCCTCCTTTTGAAAATTAAAGCAGTAGTACGTAAGAGCTTCCAGCTCTGCATCTCTTAAGTATATAAATTAATCACTGGGATTTGTTAAATAAATTTAATTCATCTGAAAAAACATAGAACAGCTTGCTCCACAAACAGAAAAATTAATGACATCTAGTTTCATATGTATTTGGGTCTCTCCCTACATCTCTCTTCAGGCCACAGTCATCCCAGGTATCCATCCTACCGTGGTGTTTTCCTCCTCCCTCCCAGGGAGTGGTACAGTGTGTTCAGAAGCAGGAACGTGCCGCTCAGCCCCGCAGGCCTCACAGAAAATACCAAACTTACCCTGATACTTGTTCCTCAGAGGATACCTTCCTCTGAGTTCAGTCACTCAGCAAATGCCAATTTTCATTAAGAACTGAAATTGTCTTTGAGCCTTCTACCTCCTGTCCAGTTTTTCTGAAACTGAAGCGTGGGTGCAAAGTGGGTCAGATAGATGGACAGACTGTGACGATGAACGTAACTGTTCAAATCTTGTTTTCTTAGGAAAACAGGCTTGAAAGTCTGCAGCATAAAAGAAAGTGTGTGTAAGGAGCCCTAACTGGGGCACAAAATAAGACAACTAGTTAGATGGAAATCAAAGGTCTAAGAACATTTTTTATTGTTCGGGCATAGAAATTGTTGCTCTGGCTGTCACAAAATGAGAAACTTCACATTTTTAAAACCAACAATATATTACATACTAGAATACCTTCAGTCTTGAGAAAAAATGAATTTTAGTGGAATGAGACTAAATAGAATAAATAATTAGGTTCTCAAGAGTAAAACTTCACACCATAGATACGTCTGCACATACTCTTATTTATAAATGTCCTCTATTACCACAGTATCCAACCTCTTCAGAATAGCTGAACATCTCTGTTCCCCCTCAGCTTTTAGGAGGTGTAGCTTCATGTTGACAGCATGTGTGAGCGCACACTTGTGAGTGTATGTGCTCCTGTGGATGGTTGTGTGTACCTGTGATCTTAGGAAGAGGTCTCAACAGAGGGTGTCTGTGGATGATCACGAGCCTCATTGCTTTATGCTGTAGCAGCAAATCACAAAGTATAAGCCATGTGTCCGCAAGGTTCTGTTGTGCCTGCCCTGGAACACTTCTGCATGTGCCAAGGATTTTACAGCTGTAGTAGAACTTAGAGGGATATTATGACACTCGGGTGCCTAAATCCTGTTTCACGGAAGACTTTATCAGTACAGACTTTGAAATCAAACTCTGCATTAAGTGCATAGCCGGCTGAACTCCAGGGCAAAGTTATCACCATGACCTGTTGCTAAATACATAGGCCTGGTGTGTTTTACAACTGCTGAGGGTTTTATAACGTGCAGCTTTGCTACTAAGCATGAGTTGCAGCAATGTAATATGCAGGTCAATGATGGAAAAAATGTTGTGGTCAGGAGTCCGGCTGATAGAAAAGGACACAATGTTACGGAAAGAACATTTTTGTTATCAGCAGACTGAAGAGTCCAAGAAAATCCCAGTGCTTCACTATTTGACACAGATGCTCTGCTCTGAAGCACTCCCCTTTTCCTGAAGGCAAATATCAAGTCCCACTTAAGCTTACTGTCACCCAGATGCCAAATCAATGTCAGACAAGTGCTAATTGTGGCAGGCAAGTTAGGATTGGGCATAATCCAGATGCTAGTTCAGCTTCATCTGGATGCTGATCTTGAGAGGGCACTGGGAATTCAGGAAGATGTCATATACTTCCAACTTCATAGTCTGTCCAGGAGGGAATACTAAATTGTAATTTAACTCTTCAGGTGTGATGCAGCTTTTAAGATTGAGAAATTGTTACAATTACCTTAATTAAAAGGACTTCATATATTTCAGAACATTGTTTCAGCTCTGAAGATAACAAAGTATTTGCTAAGCAACGATACACAAGGCAGTAAGAGTTGCAGCAGAACAGACATTTTCTTCATCTTTTGACAGAATGAATAGAAAACAGAGCATAAATGGTGGCTGTAGTGTGCATGGACTTATGAAGTCTAAATTCACAGATGGCATTAGAGAGAGTTGATTTTTTTAATTCCTCATGAGAACAGTTGGGTAGCAGGCAGCAGTCTATGGAATCACTTTTACAGAGTGACTGGTCTTTGGCACTGGATTATTGTACACATTAGGATGTGTAACATATTAATCTCTTTCAAGGAATGATGCTGTTTAGGGATAGCTACAGCTAAAGCAGAAATAATTTCAGATAATCACACACATTTAAGAGAAATTTTTATGCAGATACCCAGTTATACTGTGCATGCTTTTATTTGCATAGATCAAATGAACAATTAACAGTGCAGATGCTTGTTTGTGCAGCTGGAAGGGTTCATGAGTGCAAGCAGGCACACTTTAGACTTTAAAGCTCCTATTCCCCCTAGAACTGGCTTGAAGTTCCTTCATGGTGAATGCTCCTGGTGCTTACAGCTGTGAATGCAGGTAGTGGCTCTTTGCCCTTTAACAAAATTCTACAACCAGTCCAGATATTTTCAAAACAAATAGAAAAAAACCCCAAACTTGTTATGAAGATTGTTTTCTGTAAGCCTTAGTAAATGCCTTCAGTGAAGGCCTATTTAAAACTTTCCAAATATATCTTTTAAATAACAGATAAAAGTAAAAAGCATGTCTTCATGTAATTGATTCATGGTTATGTGGTTTTATCCATCAATATGATGAATAAACATTTATTCTCTATAAAATTCCTTACATTAGTAATGCATCTAAATACATTCAATTCTAAAATTTGAAGCTTTGTAACACTTTTGAATATTGGAAGCTGTTGTGTCATTCCCATCTCAGTGCAAAGCAGGCTGACTGGAATCCTCAAAAGTGCATTTCAAGTTCTTCTTCAATGTATTAAACTTAAGCTGTCCCTAAATTAATCTTTATTTAAAAGTTATAAAGCCAAATGTATCTGCTTTCCTCCCTCCAGGGACTAATGAATCAGAGAGTTTGGGAAGATGAGTGCCCAGCCATGCTGTTGCAGCCTTTGGCAGGTGTCATGAGCAGACTACAGACTGCTTGCGGTTTCCTCTAGAATGATCTGAAAAAGAATTTTTAAAAATCTCGCTTATTTGAGCATATTCACATTTTGAAACAATCCAGCATTTCATAATACCAAAGCAGGAGGTTAAAGTTTGGATATGATCCGTTCCTGGTTTAAGTAAATATCTGACTAGATAATACAGGATTATTCACAAATATTTGAGCATGTGAATAGTGAATGAAGCCTGTGACCCCCATGTCAATAAAGACAAGCACATAGCACTAAGGATTCAGGCATCTAGATAGGACAGTCTGTCTGAGATGCAAATCATCTCATTCTCTATGGGGAACACTGTCTTAATACTTCATAACAGATGCTCAGTAAACTGAAAAATCCAGTGTATCTTCCAACAGCTTATCCACACACATCCTTCAATGAAAATGAAAGCATGAAAATGAAAGCCTTTAACAAATGCTCTTTAATATGCAGGATCTGATCTCTCGCATCCAAATGAACATTTCTATTCTGATATTTTAAACTTTCCTCACCATGTTCAAAACCCATGAGGTACATTTTTCTTCCTGTTTTGGATATGGGAATTCCAGGCACAGGCACATGTAAGATGTTAATGTCTGCATGTAAAGTGGGACTTGGATATCAGCAACTGAAACGTATGAAAAATTAAAGCCTCATGGCTCTGAGAACAATATAAGAGATACAGAGAAGCAGGAAATACTAGAAGTCATTGAAAAGGGTTAGGCTGTTAAAACTGCGGCCAGTAACTGGACATTAATGAAGGACAGATGCTTAAACTGAAAGGTCAAGAAAAAACAGCACCTGACACTCATATCTCAGAATCTGTTTGCTGGCTGCCATCTGAATATTTGTATCAGAAGTCTCTGCAAATCAAAATAAATATTTGACTTGTAAAACTGTGTTCCTACACTGCTTTGACATTCCCTTTCCCCTCCTTTTTTTTTTTTTTTCCCCTAAAAGAATAAAGAGTTCTTATCATCAATAACTATGGAAAGAGGCCCCATCCAGATTTTTCAAGTTACCAGAAACTCTTTGTAAAGTCAACAGAGACTACAGAGTTGTCAGGAATTACAGAGGGAATGTTTGAGTATCTGGGATAATCAATTATCAGGAATTACTACAGGAATTACAGGGGGAATGTTTATCTGGGAGCAATCTAGGGAGTTTTCAGAGTTCACAATTTTCACATTTGCTAAACAGAAAAATATACGTTTGTGAGAAAATATTGTATAAGAGCATCATACTTTGTTTAGAGCACTGAATGCTACAGAAATGTAGTTAATTAATAATGGGAACAAGCACGGTAAACTGCAATCTATTTGCCTAAAGGTGAAAAAAGATTTGTATCCTTAAGGAAAGGTGTTTTTCCCTCAAGGAAACAGTCACTTGTAGCTATTACTCATACATGACTTGATTCTTGTTGAGAAGATGTTGCAAGGAAGAGCTTTATAATATAAAGACAGTATGTTACTCGGTTGCAGAGGGAAACAAATGCTATGAGCAATAACTCAAACATGCCTGCTACACTCAGTTCTGCCGTTAGAAGATCAAACAAAATTGGTGGCTCCTGTATTCAGCTGTAGCAGATTGGCATCAGCAAGTGAATTTGCCCCAGAAATATGTCTTGTATTTTGCTAAGGTGGAAGAGCTTTTAAGTCTGACGGCTATTTCTGCCTTGCTTTCTGCAAACATGACCCTAGGCTTGTTGTGAGCTGTATTAACAGCTTCCAGAAAAGGATTAACTGAGCAACTTGCCCCTTACATCTTGTTCTAGTCGCATTCTTCCCTTTGAGGAGCCTACAGCTTTGTTATGTTAAAGAAAGCTGGCAAAACTGTTGTGAAAATATTGACCCACAGATTTCCTAGTGAGGTAGTTGTTACCTCTGATGAAGAATCAGTGTTTTACATGAAGTTAAACGCTGAATAATACATATCTTGGTAATGTATCATGTTATGCTTCATGCCTTTAGCAACTACATAAGCACTGATGTGAATGGACTCAACTCTCACTTACTCAAGGAACAACTAGTATTTCAATACCTCTAGTCATTTCTGCTGAAATATATTGATGAAACCTTTAAGCAGATCTTGACAATCTTGACCCTAAGCCTTTTGTCAGAAAGGCATTCCACTGCTATAAGGATGTATAAGTACTTGATGTGGCAAAACCTTGCATTGTAACAGTAGTAAGTCAAAATACTAAAAGGAATTATCCTCTACCTGAAAAGCGGTATTTGTAACAGATGCGTTACAGTCAGCATGAGAAAAAAAAACAGAACAATTTTCATTGCTTAGAATAAAATACTCTGAAAGGATTACAGCATTCTCAGGAAGATTTCTGCTTACCAGATCCACTGCTGCTCACTTGAGTTATTTTTTCATCATCTTCATCATCACTATCACAGTTTAATGGCTGGAAAGCTATTGCTGACTCTGTGTCTGTTTGATTAGCATCTGGCTTCTGGCCAGGAAAGCTTCGCAAAGCCACAAGGCGGTGATGTATTGCTGCGTACAGGTATCCAGTGTCTTTTGAGCTTGCCTGCAGAACATAAAATGCATACAGCCCAAACCAACTGAGAAAAATACCTAGATTTCACAGAGAAGCTGACTGAGAAATTTTCAAAACTAATGCAAGAGATGTATTTCATCCTTTTTAATAAAAACAATCCATTTAATTCACACTTAATTTCAGAAAATAAGTTTAATACAAATAATGTCACGTTCCTTTAACTGGTCTGAGTTTCATAACATGCAGATATTGGTTATTCACTCCATAGCTACAAAAAACCATAAGCTTAAAAAGTGTTATTTCCCCTGAAGAATGGCTCAGTTTGCACCAAGTACTTGATATTCCAGACAGCTCTTGAGTATGATTCTAGAAGTACAAAAGCACTTAAGTGTTAATGCATGTATTGCATTTTGGTTTACAGAATAAATAAGAATTTAAAAACCTAACTACAAAAAAAAAAAAAATTCTTTGTGATTTTAAAATTTAAAGATACCATGAATTCTGCTGCTATTTTTGAACAGAAGATAAGCATCACCAAGAAGGATATTGAGAAATAGGCAAGGCAGTGTTTTGTCAGTATGTAAAACCCTCAAGCAGACATGTCCTGAGTACTGTGTTCTGTTGTGGTCATCATATCTCAAGTATATAGTACAATTAAAGAACACAAAGAGCTCTCAAGCTTCTCAAAGCTGTGTTGAGAGCACTAAAAATGGTCAAGGGTGTGGTGCAGCTCCTTAGAAAGACCTGAGAATTTTCAGTCTGAAAGGAAGGATCAGAAGGGCACATAACCAGTGTTTTCAAAGTTGAAAAAGGAGTAGGTTAACTATGGTATGGTTGATCATAAGAGCACAGAGGGTACACTTGGTGAAAGCAGTAGAGGATCAGCATAAAATAAAGTGCTTCTTCACAGAGTGAGTAGTGACTTCTAGAATTTGCTGCCACAGAAGGCAGTGGGGACATGTGTTGGTACGGGTGCACGGAGCAGCACAGAGTCCCCAGGCAGGTGCAAAGAAGGAACCCTATTTACAAAAAATTCGGCCTTTTTATGCCGTTAGTCGACCGTTAGTTTACATACTTTTTAGGCACAACAAACCCATTTTAACCAAACACCACGGTGCAAACACACAGCATGCCTCGCCTCCTCTGTTCTAGCTGAGTCACTCTCCCAGAGCCCTTCTCTGCTTAGCCTAAGTTACAGGCCGGAGCCGTGATTTTACCAGGCCCTCCCTTGTAAAGCTGTACCTATCGGCTACAGGGACAGACAGTATAAACTAAAAATAACAGGCCAAGGATATAGTAATAAAAGTTTTTTAAAGGGAATTAGAAAAATTCAGGGACAATCACTCCATAAAAGAGATAGCAAAGTAAACAGATTTATGCTCTTATGTTCCTTATACAACACTTATGGACACTGAGGGTCGAACAGACCAGACAAAGTGGCCACTCTTGCTGTGCTTTCTAAAAGCACTGCATTTGGATGCTGTCAGAAGGACCAGGAGAGCCCTTCTTACATTCTTGTGAAGCACATCATCTGCCAGAGAGTAACTGAATGCATGTGGCTTTCTGTAGCCCAGGTCTCCACTTCTGTGCATCATGTGCAGTAATTTCTGTCTGTATGACTTGGCAATAGGAATAAATATGCCTCGTCTGGATTGGAATGACCCGTTTCAGTACATACAGGTGGAAAAGCTACATGAATTGGGAAGCAGCAGCAGATCAGGGTTGCCTTCAGTGCTAGTTAGACTGGCAGCAGCAAACAATTCTCTTCCTACAGCCAGGCAAAGGAGAAAGCAATTCAGAGTTGTTCAGGTGCCTCAGCTGCAAATGCGGTTCTCAGTGGACAAATTCGAGCTCCCAAGATAACACAGCTTTTCAGGAAATGTAGAGTCATAAATATGAAAAAGGTAGCTATTTGGTCTGATCATTTCTATCTGTAGCTTACTACTTATTTATTCAAGACCCAGAGTTCCTCTGTCACTTTAATCTAAGATGAACTCTGGCTTCTGCCAAGAGGACCAGACTCACCTCCATACACCACTGATTCTTCATTTCTACCTTCCCCACTGTGCCAGTGCCACCATTAGGGTGATCACAGGGTGAATGAAGCTCAAGCTAAAAACCAGCAAAAACAAGAAAACCCCACACAGATCAGTTCTCTGATCTGCCTCACTCACAGCTGTACAAACTCCAATGGCACCAAAGGCAAGGAGGAAGAAACAGGTATGAGGAGGGGGCAGGATCAGCCCTCTGCACACACCTGGGCGAGTACTACAGGACCAACTAATGGAGTCTTGTGGTACTCCTCCTCTGCAGTCAGCATTGTAAGAGACTCTTCCCCCTCACTTATGAAAAGCCCTTTGGACAATATCCCTGAACCAAGTATATCAATCATTCATGAGAACTGGGATAAACAAATTTAAATGGCAGCGAAAAATACCTGCAGGTGCCTTGGAGGAGTGAACTCCATGGTCTAGTGAATTAGACCAGCCTGATTTACATGCCAAGGCTTTAGTTATGCCTGGTGGGTGTCTCAGACATTGACCATGTTTCCTTCCACACTCATGAATCTCAGTGTTAGTTTGGCTGGCTACCAGCTATAGGGTTGAATACCAGCTGCCTCCGTGATGACTGTAGAGGCAGCTTCCTGCAACCCTTGCCACACACATACAGCTGTCCTCTAAGTAGTTTTCCTGAATGAATTTAAGGAATGTTTATGTCTATATGCACTAGAAAAACTGTGCAGCACACCTGGAAATCTAGGATTTCTAATAGTCACATGTAGACCAGCTGTGCAGCACAGCCATAGTTAAGTCAATCACTGTTCAGAAGTGATAAGACAGTGCTTGCACATGGTGCTTTGCTTGTGTATGACATGTGGCGCTATCTGGAAGTGGTGATCTATTTTTCTTGCCCAGGAGGCTGAACCCTTCCCAGAAAAGTGTACTGAGAAAACAAGAGATGTCCTTAAACTTACGTGGATTATTTCACTTCCCAATCTAGTACATATGTGCTATTTATTTGCCACTAAGTCCACCACATTTCCATCCTCAGCTTATCAGCATTTGCTAAAGAAAACCAGGATTCTGAAGACCATAGCCTTACATAAGGTGACATGGCAAAATATGTGTACTCAACTAAGAAATGGAGGTTCCTACACTGGGTGGATTATTGCAAGCACTATGTCGAGAACCTTGGAAGAAAGCTGCTGCTATGTACCTAAGTAACTTTGGAATGTGTAACTACCTATGTGTAGAAATTCTTACAGTGTTGCTTCCACAAAAAAGACTAATTGCTGCATATGACTGGAATGACATCCATTCTATCACTGCTATGTGAACCACAGTCTGGAAATGTCTGTCCTAAGGCCATGTCCCATCTTCACACCTCTTTTCTTTTTTTTTTTTTTTTTGTTTTTAACTACCAAGGCACAGCACTTCGCGTTTCATAATAACAACCATCTGACAGCTAAACTAAGCATAGCCGGACAGAGTGCAAAAGGCCATTTGTTAAAACCAAAGCCTCAGCAAATCTTCAGAATCCTAGACAAAATGGAGATTTGGGTGGAGTTTTTATCTCTTGCTTACCTGAATTAGAAATACTTGAATAGAGTGGTCCTCTTGGTCTGTTGCAGTGAAGCACAGGCTCTTTCTGTTTGCTCTTTTTATAGCCATTTGATCCCAGAGTCGGGTGTTGAGAATCAGTCTCAAGCTCCCTTGATTTCGCATAACTAAAATAAGAAGATATATATAT
>NW_008628549.1:0-1404 GCF_000691845.1 Merops nubicus
GCTCGCCGCTAGGTTGGGAGGGGCGGCAATTAACGGTAATTAACCGTAATTAACGGTTGGACCTGGCGCTGACCCCTCCAGCCCCAGCCCCGGCTGCAGGATGGAGCTGAGGAGTGTTCCTAACGGACTGGACTGGAAGCAGGGAGGTGAGACTGGGAAGCCCCCAGGACCCTGACACTTCAAATAATCAAGAATAAGACAAAATAATTAAGAGCCGTCTCTCAAGTCAGTAAAATTCAACCTTTGTAGCTAATGCCTCGCCCTGGCTTCTTTACATAAATCAGAGACAGGTTTGGACAAAGATCAGCAGACAAGGTGGCCCAGACATAACCTGTGGGGATTTTAATACTAAAAAACACACTTCTAGGAGGAGAATTTAAATGCCCAGGTAGGGACATGTGAGTCTAATGAATTAGGTAATAGGATAATGAGTCAGGTAATGGCTGGAGCCTGAATCCAGAGATTGGTGGAACCAATCACAGAGTCATGGAATTGTGTCAGTTGGAAGAGACCTTTGAGATCATCAAGACCAATCATTAACCCAGCCCTGCCAGGTCCCCACTGCCCCATGTCCCTCACACCACATCTCCACAGCTTGGGAACCCCTCCAGGGGTGGGGACTCCACCACAGCCCTGGGCAACCCTCCAGGGCAAGAAATTGTTCCTCAGCTCCAACCTCAGCCTCCCCTGATGATCCTGGCAGATCAACCAGAGCAGGATGAGCTCCTAAAAACCCACGAGGAGGAGATGAGTTTAGTACAAGTGTTTATTCTTTTCCCCAGAGGGCACATACAAACCAGGCTGGACCCCAGCTCCTAGACAAGAGTCTGAAGGAGGTTAGTTCACATGCATTTAAAACCAGCTTCTTCTACCAGAACCGTTACACCGAGACACCAAAAGCCAAAAAAAAATTAAAAATAATGAATAAAAAAACCCCTGCAAGTTTCCAAACAGCAAGTATGGCTAGTGACACGTACCACAGACAGACAGGGTGGGTATGGACAGGTTATCTTTAAAAGACACAGTGAGTCACTGCTATCAAGTAAGGCCCCCACGGCCACCCCGAGGGGCTACCGGGCTGCAGCACTGTTAGCCAAAGCAGGGAGGAAGGGAGGGAGGAGCAGCACCAGCAGCACAGGAGCTGGCTGCTCGTTGCCATCAGGCAGGGCAAGCCCGTGGGCATGGGAGGAGCCCTGGAGTGAAAATACCTCTGAGCTGGACTTGCCCTGGGTGGGGGCATGGGGATAAGATGGGGAGTGGGGAGGAAAACACCCATCACCCTGCCTGCACCCTTCAGGGTGGGAGCTGTGGGTGCAGCCCCGGTGGTGGGATGGAGCTGGGGCTGCTGTGGGGAAGGGGCCTTTGCTCACGCTGGTTCCCTCAGCTCCTCGTTCCCCAGAGCTG
>NW_008628549.1:1535-1763 GCF_000691845.1 Merops nubicus
GGGAACCTGCCCCAGCCCTCACTGCCGGCCCACCCACCCTGGGGAACCAAATCACCAAAAAAAAGAGCCTGTAAACCAGCCCCAAACCCTCCTACCAACGTGCACCACAGCGAAACCACGCTGGGACAGAGGCAGCTGCACCTCTGCCCTGCACAGAACTCACCCAACCCGGGAGCAAAGCGAAGGGAAAAACCAGCAAGGCCAAACCATCATTAATTCTCCAGCCTC
>NW_008628550.1:0-220 GCF_000691845.1 Merops nubicus
GGTGCCGCCTCTGCTGCGCCACAGCTCGGGCTGGTGAAAGGCTCTGAACGGTGACACAACCTGTCCCCCACCTGAGGGGTCATCTGTGCCTGCTGGGGAAAAGATAACTCCTGCTCTTGAACTTCTCCTTGTCCTTGCCCGCTGCAGCGGGGTTGGGGTGGATGACCTTCCAAGGGTCAACCACATCCAGCCCAAAACATTATGTGGTTCTATGAACTTA
>NW_008628550.1:371-598 GCF_000691845.1 Merops nubicus
CTGTCTTATGGTGACAGAAGCACTCCCTGAAACACCCTCCAGAATATCTCTGAGAGATTGTTCTGGGCACGGCAGAGCAGAGCCTGTCGGCATCTGCCCGGGCTGTGAAAGAGTTCACAAAAACTCAGAAACAAAGAACAATGAGCCCAGTTTGTGGGAGCCCTTTCTGGGGCAGGGGCAGCGCTGAGGCGCAGCCCAGGGCAGGGGCCGTTCCGAGCCGGGGGCGG
>NW_008628551.1:0-6931 GCF_000691845.1 Merops nubicus
GATCGGGTGTCGGTAACGACAAGAAACAAAAGTAGGAGAAAAGGAATTATAAACTGTAATTTTAAAAAAAAAAACTGTAATTGAAACTATTCATTGCTCAGAAAAACAGTTCTTCTATGAGACCTGTCATACTAACATAGCAGGAAAACTGAGGTATTTATGCATCCTGTAAAGAACACTATAT
Organism: Merops nubicus; assembly: GCF_000691845.1. Classification (NCBI taxonomy): domain Eukaryota; kingdom Metazoa; phylum Chordata; class Aves; order Coraciiformes; family Meropidae; genus Merops; species Merops nubicus. Next base: position 185 of record NW_008628551.1, read on the forward strand.
AGTATCTTGCATGGAATTGCAATGCTTTAAAAAATTCTTGTATTTTCAGTTACAAGTTAGCTATAAAAGTTATAACTTTTAGTTATAAAAGCTCTACTTCACTACAATCTGTAAGGTTATTTTTAAACATATATTTATTCCAAAGTTCAGACTAAATTGTTGGTCCTTGTGCATCTCAGCTGACAGAGAGCACATGATTGTTTCATAATAATCAAAGAACTGTAATGTTGCATGCCCAGCTGTTATTTATGGGCTATAAAGGAAGTAAATGAAAAAGCTTAGGAAATTGAAATATCTGAGGTTACTAAGGCAAGTTTACTGCAGTCAGGAGAGCTGTAGGGACACAGAACACCAGCTTTCATAAGCTTCAGTGCTCTTGGAGCAAAACAGTCATTGTTTTTAGGGTGACTTGTATGGTTTTAGAAATAAGTCAGACTTCTATACACATGTAGTTTAATAATATTAAATTACAATTTGAAATGCTTTCCCTGAACTGCTACTATCTGTTAAATTACTTCAATAAAAATCTAAGTTAAAACTTTGTTTTGATAAGTTTCCAAAACCAATGGAATGTTAAACATGCTGTGTGCTTAGCTTAAGGATGTTTAAAAGTGTATCAAACTGCCAGAAGCAATACAATTTAATTTACAGCTACATCAGTTTTAAATTAACAGTGGGCTGAATTATTTGTAGGGATCTGCCTCTGCTTATTGCTAGTGTACAGTAAAAGGCTGAGTTATCAGAGTAGAACTGGTCTGCTATTACTGTTGCAGTATTTTATTGTCTGGTTGTTTTCTAACATTGCAAGATAGGGAGGGTAAAGAGATTGCTACAAAAGAAAACCCTAACAACAAACCAACCTCCTTTTTTAATTAAGAATGGTAACAAAATAGAAGAGCTAAGTAGGTCAATAGTTGAAAACGAAATCTTGAAATCACTTGACATTTGCTTTAAAATAAACATATATATATATATATGTTCGAACATATGAGAACCTCGATTTTCTCTGTTTTGTCATTTTTTGCAGCAGTCAGAATGATTTCTGAGATTAATTTATTTTAAAAATAATGTATGACAGAGTAATAATTTATGGAATTCATATATACCTATATATGTACATGCATAAACATGTTTATTTTACATTCATTCCCCATGCTTAGGGAAAAAAAAAAAAAAAGAAATGTGAAAACAAAACTTGTGAAGGAGTATTCACGGTTAGGTCAGGGTGAACTAAATATATTAATCACTATTCAGTAATTGGATTTGTGTCAATGAGTTCTGAAATGTATTGTCTCCATGAAACAGTGATTAATAATGCAAAAAAAATACTACAAAGTTACAGAAAAATGTCTATCTCTACTTACTCTTTTCTTGCTCAAAGTTGTTTTAGCCTTTGGAGGAGACAGGAGGTAAGCATGGTATCTCTGGCTGCATCCGTTTGTTCTCAGGCACCCCTGGCAATCCTCCATGGCCAGGTGCCCCGAGAAGTAAAGTCATGCCACTCCACATGAGGATGGTGGAGGAACTTTATGAGGTGGGTGACATCTTCCAGATTGTTTGATCCTTAATCATTGGTAGACTACTTCAAGATGTTGCCTGTTGATGGGTGTAACAAGTCAATGTATAAAAATTCTCGTATAAATCTAGTTCTACTGTTTCTGCCATTTACATGTAGATGACTTTTGTTTTTTTTTTTCATAAGACCTTTCTAATTCTGCTTCGCCTAACAGAAGATGTGTTGCTAAGAACTGCTTAGCAACACACCCATGCCTCCAATATCAGCCTGATTACTCAGGTGATGTCAGCTCAGGAGGCCAAGACAGGGAGAAAGTCAGATGAGATGAATCCCATCCTGGAATCCTTGTCCTGTTTTCATTGGAAGGTCTAAGCTTTCTGTCATCCTGTACAGAGTCACTTTGAAAAATGGTTTCCTTGAGAAAACATTGCATATTCTCTTCCACTCTTTAAGCCAGTGAGTTCATCACATTGCAGTTTGTCACAGTGGATGCAGCTCCCTGTAAAAAGTCATTGCCTTCACATCCAGAGTAAGGGAGATATTTCTTCCGATTCTTTTTATCACACTGCAACTCTGACTGCTGTCATCGATACTGAAGTTTTGAAAGTCAGGGTTTCAGACCTTAACTGTCATTTCCTTTATGATCTGCAAGATCGTTTTGAGCTTTGATATTCTTGTCTAATTTTTCATCTTCTGGTTATCAACTTCTATTTTTTCATGCTCCCAGAAAGTAACTTTGGGAAACCATTAATTTTCACCAGTAGAGACCACCATATTATTTTTCTGAGAAACAAATAATGTCTATCTAACCAGACAATATATTGAATTTCAGTCAAATTAAATACTTTGCGTTGTATTCAGTTCTGCATTTGAATGTACCAGAGATAAAAATAGTGGATCATAAAATATCCTGAGTTGAAAGGGACCCACAAGGATCATTGAGTCCAGTTCCTGAATCCACACAGGGCAACCTAAAAGCTGTAATAAATATCTAAGTGTTGTGCAAAAGCTTCCTGAACAATGACAAGCATGAGGCCATGACCACTTCCCTGGGGATCTTGTTTCACTGTTTGACTAGTCTCCAAGTTATCAAATAATGTAAACTCTATTGCATAATGTAAGCACTGTAAATTCCAAAAAGTGACTAGCTGACTATCCATCCACTGAAACTATCCACAGACAGTTTTACACAGGGATTGCACAAGTACTAAGATGTATTATATCAGATTTTTTCCTTGCATCTCAGACTTGATAAAAATCAGTTCACAGAAACTCATGCCTCACCATTTTAATGCTCTCTTAATATAGACTTTGCTTCTTTCATAAGTATTTTAACGTTGTTAAATACTACTACAGAATTTTGGTAAGTACTCTGGAATTCGAATACATGTTATGAATGTGGTTTGGTTTGCCTACCCTTCTAAAAATCATTCTTACACATCACTTGTTTATTTATTATGGTTTGGACTAAACTACATCACTCAGCCTTTCTCAGCTTACACTTATATGAAATTATTTTACATATTGTTGAAAAAATCACGTATTTTCTTACCTGAAAATACTTCAGAATGCCTTCTAGAAGCAACAGACGAGTGTAGCTACAGCTTTCAAAATTACTATATTATTTTTCCAGCAGTGCATAAAATAGTCTGGAATTTTGCTGGTTATGGTGAATAGTAAGTAAAATGAGACTAATTATAAAAACTCAAAGAAATTGTATATATTTATTCTTCTGATTTTATAATGACAGTGGGTTAACTAGACAATTTTATTTATGCTACTTTAAGGAAGTATGAATTTCTCAGGATATTCAAAGATACAGTAGAAATAAATTGAGGACTGCCACAATTATAAATATAATTCAGAATAAGTAAACTGTTTGTGTTTTATTTTAAAATAAATAAGGTGATTCACTAAATCTTCCTTTAATATTTTTATATTTATTACATAAAACCAACCAGTGTTATATTATGTGTGTTCAGCTTCAAAAAATGGATTATATAGAAACTCTTTGAGAAACTGCTTGATCCCTAGAAGCTATTTGTAAGCTCTGAAGTATAAGCTTTGCAGCAAACACGAATAATACTTAAAGGAAAATGAAACATAAAGGAACCAATTTTGATACACCTGTATATTGATGACTCACTAAATATAATAGGCACCCCTATCAGCTCTCACTAATGTGGAGAGGTATCTTCTGATGAATGAACAATTTTTATGCATGCAGCAGACATTATTTTTGCCCCTTTCTCAGAAAAAAAATTTCATATTTATAAGTAAAATATTTCTTCCTCTCAATAAAGATGACACGTTGTGAGGGACACATGGTGTTGTTCATCAACTTGTGATTGTCATATATGATTTACATGTCATAAACAGATAACAGATGACTCTGATCCTTGTTTTAAATTATTCCATTTGTCCTCTGAAAAAGCAGTAAATATATGAGAAAGAAAGAATTGTATCAGTGTTAATCAAGTCTATAACAAACCCCTGCCTTAAGAGTTTGAAGTATAGCACTAGAATGAGAGCCTGATTGATTTTTTTGCTCTTCTTAATGGTTGGGGGGGGAAGCGTTGAGCTATGGATTTTTTAGAATTTATTTTCTGTTACACAGGGTATACCAAATTAGAGATCCTTGCATAGTGTGTCTTTATTTTATATCAGTGTTATATACTGATATTGATGTTTGTGGGTTTTTTTTGTCTTTTCATGCAACAAAGTGCTGTCAACTTGTAAAGGAAGGAGAATCTTGACATTGACCTTTAAGAATACAAATTGCACTATTAGAAGAAAGTACAAATTGCAGTATTAAAAGAAAATACCTGTCTTGTTCTAGTACTTTTAAAATGAAAAAAAATATTTAAAATATTGTTTGCTAGATTATAATGCTGCTCCCCACAAATTTAAAGTATTATGCTATTTTGCATTCAATGCTCTGCCTGGTTGTATTCACAGAACAAGGGAAGAGTTGTGTGAAGAGGACTCCTGGAGGTCATCCAGCTCAAACTCCACCTGGCAGCATGGTTTGTCTAATGTGGTCATGAAAACAGGGTAATCAGATGTGATAATACATTGAAAACATTGTCATTAATGATTTAGGACAGGGAGTGAACAAAACAAAAAAGACAGCCAGCTATGCAGATGATACTAAACTCTGCAGGACAGGCTGAGAGAATTTGGGTTGTACAGCCTGGAGAGGAGAAGGCTGTGGTGAGACTTTGTTATGACCTTCCAGTATCTGAAGGGGGCCTGTAACAAAGTTGAGGAGGGATATTTTGCAGGGGTGTGTAGATATAGAGGTAATGGGTTCAAACTGGAAGAAAGTAGCTTTAGGTTAGAAATTAGAAATAAATTCTTCACTGTGAGGGCAAAGTTGAGGAGGGATATTTTGCAGGGGTGTGTAGATATAGAGGTAATGGGTTCAAACTGGAAGAAAGTAGCTTTAGGTTAGAAATTAGAAATAAATTCTTCACTGTGAGGGTGGTGAGACACTGGAACAGGCTGCCCAGGGAACCTGTAGACACTGCATCACTGGAGGTATTCAAGACCAGGTTGGATGGGGCTTTAAGCAACTTGGTTTAATGGGAGGTCTCCCTGCCCCATGGCAGGGTGGTTGGAATTAGATAATCCTTAAAGTCACTTCCAACCCAAATCTTCCTATGATTATGATTCTATGATCTTTTGTAGTTCTGTTCTCTCACATTCTAAGAAAGGCATGGTTAGGGAGACAGGGAAAGAACAGAGACAGAACATATAAGAAGTAAAATTGTTGTTTTGTGAGCAAGTGTTATAAAGGTTGGTACTCTTCAATTCAGAGAGGGAAAAATTGAATTATGACAGTGGTTTACCAAGTCATTAAGAGGCTTGATCAGCTGTTCACAAACAGAATTGGAAATATTCCATTAAAGTATCAAGAATTTGATTTGAACAAATACTACAGAGTAGTCGACACAGTAGGAAATAAACTTCTCTAGCTTGTGGACACAGGACACTGTGGGAGCACCAGAAATTTTAAAAAATCGGTCAGAGAAATTTATGGACAAGTCCATGAAGAGATCATAAGAAGTTAAGTCAGAGTCCTAATACAGAAGCTGCACTGTGAGCATGAGGAAAAACTGCTGCAGGAGGTGGTCAAGCTAAACAGTGGATCTCACTGCCACTCTCAGAGACTTGAGTCTGGGGCACTGGTTTCACCCAGCAGGGGAGGTGTCCTTCCAGCCTTTCCTGGACACCTGAGAGTTTCCAGTTCTTGAGACAAAATACCTAATTATTTTTTTAACAATTTTGTAATAAAGAAAATTTGCAAAGTTACAGACAATCCTAAATGTATCTAATGCCTTTTATCTTCCAGATGAATTTGATACTTTCAATAATTAATGAGTTTGTAGGTTTTGTTCTTTTAGTATACTGCCTCTTCTCAATATGGGTCATGGCATTGCCACAGGCAACAAAAGTTTCAGAATAATAACTTCTTCCTGCAGTTAAATAGAGGATAAGAGAATCTAAAATAGACTTTAAACAGAAACTTCTAGAGAGCTCCTTACTATCTGGCAACTAGCCGCAAATAACTATGCTTGGGAAAAAAAGTACGAGAGCATGCCTTAAAGAAGTCTAGATTATAGTTCCAAAGTGACCAGAGAAGACTTCCTAAAAAAAAAAAGTATTTGCCCTTTTTTTTTCTATTTGGAAAATAATCTTTTTACAAAGAAATTATTTTAGTTTGGAAAATTTATGTGAGTTTTAAAATCAGTAGATTTTAACATGTAGCTAACTGTGTATAATTATTTTTTTTTTTTTTTATTCAGTAGAAACATATTCAAAATAGAGATTAACTTGGGTTTTTAACTTTTACAACCATTGTATCAAATTAAGCAATAAGTCCTTATTAAGAAATCTCTCTTTTGGTGAATTGAATTCAATTAAATTAATTGTGATCACTAACTGTCTTTAATACTAACCGTTTGATCTTGAGTATGTTTTCTTATTATAACTATTTTGCAAGAACACTTTTATGAACATTTAATACATTCGATCTTAAAATTCCTCAAAATATTTTTTAAGAGCAAATAAATTTGTACAAACATTAGAGGTGATAGAATTTGAATTAAAAATATAATTCAGAAAACAAATACAAAAATATGCAATATAGAGACAAGTACTAAAGTAGAAGATGTGTAATAAACATATCTTTTAGATATAACACTTTGTAACAGACGAGACTGTTTCTT
>NW_008628552.1:0-12556 GCF_000691845.1 Merops nubicus
GCAGAACACCCACAGGAGTTTGGGAAGGCTCCTGCCTGTCTGCAGACTGCGGGAGGTGGAGTGTGTCTGAGGGGACAAAATCGAAGCAGATTTGCCCGAAGTCCGAAATCACCTACTCTGCCTTGCAATATTGGCTGCTCTCACAGAGGTCCTCATTACACACTTCCTTCCAAAAAAGAACCGTAGGAACCGTAACAAGGACTGTATGACACATGTGCAGTACCTAGAGCTTTCTCTCCAACAGGTCAGCCCACTCACAACACCCACGGAGCAGGCTGCAGTGAAGACAGGGCCACGCTTCTGCCAAGGTGCCTCTGAGGGATGCTGCAGCAGTCAGGCTCCAACCACGAGTGTCCTTTGATCTCCACGACCCCCGCCGGAGTGCTGCAGGTCAGCCTCAGCCCCCTTTGATCCTCTCCCACTGCTTACAGCTGCCTGGGAGGAGGCGAATCCCTTCCAAGGGGCCCCTCCTGGCAGATGGGAAGATCAGAATGCTGATCAGCTAACTGTGTAAAAAAGGTCTAAGGCGAGATTTTCTACAGTGAAACGTTACAGCAGGAAGAAGGATGTGTCTAATACGATGCCTGCATCTAGGAGTGTTTTGAAGTTGTGTTGACTGCTGAGAGGCCTTTTTGCTGCCGATTTTGTCAAAATGATCCCACGTGCTTGTAAACACCCTTTTCCGCAGGACCCTCCGCTCAGAGGGAGCTTCTGGAGCCGCTGGAGGGCAGTGCTGGGCAGCTTGCAGATCTACCAGCCCCAAACCAGCTTTGAAAAGCCTTCCGAACCGGCGCCCGTTGGTTGCAAATGCCTGCATTGCTGGCCAGCCCGGAGCCGTGCTGGTCCCTAGGGCGCTTAGCGGGCTTCAGGGGAAAAGCCAAATGCTCAGCCAGAACCAAAGGAACCTGCAGTCAGAGCCAAAGTAAGGGAGCTATGCCCTGCAGCAGAGCCTGGGTGAAAGGAACCTGGTCATGCAGAAGTTTGTGCTCTGTGAAGGCCAAGGAAAAGGGAATTTTGGAAAAGACCCGGCTGGATCTGAAAACCAGACACATCTAGCTGCCCTGTGTGAGCTGTGTGTTCTGAAGCAAAGTCTAGCCTTAAAATCCTGACTGTGACCTCTATCTGCCATGGAAAGGACCCCTTCAAATACTGCACAAACCAGCAAGCTCAGCCTCATTTTCCTTCCAGATGTAATCTCTGCAGTCCCTCACAGACAGCCTGCTCTGTACTGAGGCCTCTGGGAAAAACTGGACATCCTAACCACAGCAAGTGCCAGGAAGTAAAAATGGATGCAGACCATGGATGTGCCCAGCACTGAGGAATGAGTGATTTTCTCCAGCAGGCCCAAGATGTGGGGCTCACTTTTGTACATTTGCACCTTAATGAACACTCCATTCAAGAAATACTCCCATTACCTCCAAATCTGATCCAGGTAACTGAAGAGGGGTATTTGTCAATGTGAAGGCAAGGGACAACTGCACAGAGCAGCCCTGTGCCCAGCGCCCTGGCACGAGCCAGGATGGTGCCCAGCCACACTCTGGACCACACACCACAACAGCCTGGTAAGGGCCCTGCCCACTGCCACTGCCTGACACTGAATGAAAAAGTCTTCAATTCCACATCTACCTCTCTGCAAAGCTGCTTAAAACATAGGCTCTCTTTGCTCCTGCACTCCCTTAGATTCAGGCCAGACAGCAGCCTGAATGTAACCTGGGCATTAATCACTACACAGCACTCGGGATTTCTAAGATTTCACAGCTTCACACTTAGAAAGCCAAAAAGTCAGCTTGCAATACTGACAACTGTATGGGCTGTTACAACACTTCTGCTTATCACTTTCGGAATCATAAAGCCATTTCCCTCAAACCATGAATGAGCTAATGATTACTTTGAATTTTTCTTTGCTGGTCAGAGCTAGCCTTCAAGAGTACACACTACATGTGAGTGATCCAGCACTTCTCACTACAGCAACCAACTTGCAGGAGCACAGGAATGAGAAAACAACCAAAATACACAGGAGAAAGCCAGGGATGTCAACATATTGTTTTTCTACTGTTAAACAGTTTCTTCCAGTTCAGTAAGAGGTTATATTCTCCAGACATGACTTTAAAAGAGTAAATTCACTCCTGGCTATTAAATTCCACAGTAATATATATAATTTAACCCAAATTTCCTTGTTTACTTCCCCTCAATAACATAACCCTTTTGTCGATTTCTGTTAAAATCATAAAGCTGACACTTTGTAATCTTACCACCAAATACCCACTGGAGCCAATGTTGAAGTCAAAGCCACAATTTGTTCTCTTTCCACGACTTTACAGCTCATAATCCTCCATTAAATTTGCCAGTAAGGACAGCAATGTGCTGATCCTGCCCAGCAGAGGACTTGATCTCTTGCCTTATTCTATTGCTTTACAGAAATGGTACTTCAATTACAAGCACACCCTTGTGGGCCAATAGATCTCACTGTTAGGTCAGAACAGGCTTCTGCAGTTCAGGAACCAACCAGCTTCTTTGGGCAGTAACACACAGGACTTGCCACAGCAGCAACGGACACGATGCTTCCCAATTCACTCATCCATCTTCAGCTGAAACTGAGCTTCCAGGGGTGAAATAAGGTCAAAACAAAGTAAAGAGTGAAATGGAATCTGTCCTCCAGTCAGCCAGGTGTCAGGCGTCCGACCCACAGAGCCTGACCAAGGACAAAACGGTCGTGCTGTTAGCTGTGGTGGGATGTTGGGAATTCTGAGCAGATGTTAATAGGATGAATACATACTAGTCATACAGACTCAGAATGATAATGCCTCTGAATACCAAAACCACACTGATCTCCTGAAGTACACAGTCAGAACAGCTAATGGCTCTAGAGAGAGCAGGGAAACACTCAAAAGGGGGGGGAAAAAAAAGGAAAAAAAAAAAAAAAGATGCTTTAGGTTGAGGGTTTTATCAGTTATAAAAGCCTTGGGGCACACAGGGAATGTTAAAATGCTGCTGCACAAACAGACACATACCAAGGGATGCCAGGAATGCACAATGAAAGAACGAATTTACAGAACTTGTGAGACTGTAACAGGTCTAAAACATTTCTTCTAGGTAGAATAATAGAGTCAGGAAGAACCCTAATGAGGAAAACAAATCCTTACTGCACTGTCCTGGTGGATCAAAACTGTGGGAAAAGAAAGACCAACACCAGTGACGCCTAGAATGCAGATGCTGTTCAGAAGATATTCAAAGAGAAATTCTTTCTATTTTAATGACCTCAGCTGTTATTAGTTATGCAGATCAGGGCTTTGTTCTACAAGGAAATCTCATTTCTAACCTGCAGTATCTTTTTCAAGTGTGAGACATTTGAAAGCTTTTCAAACAAGGGTTGGGTAACTGGGAAACTCAGTTCAGTCTCTTTGCTCTGATAGCTGCTTAGTTCAGCCCTACACACCCCATCAGAAGCAAAAGGGGACCCTCCACTCTGCACTGGCCGTCCCAGCGGTCTGATGGCACACGCTCCCTGCTCCGTGGTCTGATCCACTGTTTTCACCATCTCACAGAAGCATGCAGCTCTTCGGAGGAAGACGAAACTCCAAGACAACAGGACTGCAAATGATCAGTTTGTTCAGAGGTGTTTCTTCTTCTTTAGGAGCTGCAGATCAGATTAAGCTACACTAACAGAAAGATCCTTGTAAAGTTCTCTTTCAGCAGTGCCACCATAGGAGCACATTGTAATTCTATGGACTCTGGTCAAAGGTATTATGAATCCACTGAACCATATATCCACTGAATCACTGAGGACATTAAGCAAACACACTGAAGAGATGAGAAAAGATTCCAGTTGTCCTGAGCTTCCCACTCTCTGACCACAAAACCGCAATCTCTCATCAAATGGGAAATGAAACTCAAGGGACCTTTTAATCCTACACCCCTGCTCTAATTAATAATCCTACTTTATCAATATTTGATGGAGCCATTATTGTGTCTCCTCTGACCATTACACTTTCCATACCACGTAACTCCTTCCAAGGTAACCCAGAGAGAGAACCTGGCCCCTCAGTTCCCAGCACAGTGCCTTCCCAGGGGACCCTGCTCCAGGGCTGTGAGCTACAGCACGTGCAACTGGGTAACAACTTATGCAAAAAAATCTACTGACTCAGCCCTAAATGATGCCTCCCTTTGTGGCCCACTATAACACCATCATATGGAAAAGAAAATATATTAATAACCTGAGAACCAACCCAAAACAGAGATAAAATGTTAAGCACAACACAGAACAGTCATTGTGTATACTGGTGTAGAGAATCACAGTTAACAAGGCACAAAAGCAATTATGACAAGGAAAACTTACAATTTTTGCCAACTAGAGTGTTGAGGAGGAGGACGTAGACTGCCCTGTGCTAAACGTGACAGAAATGCCCCTCCCCTTCCACAATCCTTCCTTCAGCTCCCCCAGGCTCACTCAGATGAGCACACCGTCAGGGCTGCTGTGTGGCTGCCTGCCCGCAGGGTCAGGAGGTTGCTGCTGCCATGCAACTGCTCCTCAGCACAGCTCCACAGGAGACACCCCTGCTCTGCTCTCTGCACACAGAACTGCAAATGCAACAGCTCCCAGACCAGACGTTGCTAACATGATCAAGAATATTAACTCAGCAACTGCAAGTGCTTAAACTAATGTGAATTGCTTAGGGAAAAGGCAGCTCAAGAACAATTACATCCAGCTACATGAGAAGGAAAACATTCCACAATCCACATCGCACTCTTTAGGGATTCTCTTTGGAAAACAGAATATATACTCAGAATTCTCCATCAGTGCAGAATCATTAAGATTAGTCCCCACTGCTGAAGAACAGAGGCATGTGGAAAGGCTGTACAAATGCATGGGTACAGAAAGGGCTTTTTCTGGACATTATTCAGTCTTTCCGTTTCTGTGTACTGTACCTCTCATCTGCAAGGGATCTTACTTAAAATAAACATAAAAAGTAAAAGCAAACCAAACATTTAAGACAAAAATAACCAGCTGACAGAAGAGAAGCACTCAGCCTGTGCATCTTCTCAGTGCTACCCAGCTTGTACAGGGCAACTGTTCCCAAAGCAGAGGTAGGGCCTGAAGCACGGCAACACATGGGGAGGCTTACACTTTCCTCTCAGACTGCACATTTTCCCAATTTTAGGTGTTTAATGCTTTAGACAATGTTCCTATCATAACATGCAAGTATCAGTTCATGCAGAAATACAATGAGGGAGCAGAGAAGATGAATTCATGCCAGTTCAAAGGCTGGGCAATCATGGCTTCCCTGCCTTAAAAGCAGTATCACAGCATTCACTGTTTACATGAGAAAAAAACAACGAGGCAAGAATTAGAGTCATCCTAAAGCTCCAGTCCCTAGAAGCATGGCACTCTTCTTCCCTGGTCCCTTAAGGGTCTCTCAGCAGTGAGAGGAAAAGAAGAAAGAAGTGGGGATGAAGGAAAAAGAAACCAGCCAAAAGCAGGTTTGGGACTCCACATAGTTAGGTGTGTAATTTATTGATCTGTGTGTGTGTGAGGAGGCCAAGCCAGTCCTTCCATTCAGAGTGTGCAAACCTGTAATTTCAGGTCCTAGAAGTGAGCCCCCGAAGTTCCAGCCCCAGACAGGATTCTTGTGCTCCATTCTCCAGGGACCCAAGTGGAATTTCTGTGGAGAGCAAGGGGAAAAGTCAGGGTGCACAGAGATCACATCAAAGAAGTATTTGCAGCTTTAACTTGTGGAACATAAAGCAGAGATACTAAAATGGGAAAATTAAAAATAACAAAGAAGTTATGAAGTATTCATGGGACAACAGGTAGAATTCCAGGTGCCAGAAGAAGCCAGAGAGATTGCTAGTTGCCATGTGTCTCCTACACTTCCCATCTGACTCAAAGCTGAGTGAAATAATTAAAGACAGCTAGCAATTACAGTGGGCTTTGGTTCAGGCCCACAGAGAGCATGCTGCTCAGAAGCTCAGTCCTTCCACATTTCAGCAGATTGTGGCGAGTGTGAGATTGCCAAAGGTCAGAAAAACTACGGAGAAAGGGAATCAGTCCTGAATAACATCTGTCCAACAAGGTAAAATCACTAGATGATCCAAAGCTTTGAGGGAACTTTTATGTCATCTGTTCTGTCTTTAGAGAGAAAAAAAAGACGCGGTTGCGTTTTATTTTTTCACAGCAACAATATAAGCACAGAACAGCAAACAGATGGAGGTGTCAGAAGCAAAGTGTGGAAAAAAAAAAAAGAAGAATAAAGCAAGAGTCCTGCTGCTGGAGGTTGTCAATGCTGTGAAATCCTGTTTGTAATGACCTGTCAGAAAAATGCCTCAGTTACTACAGGTTTGGGTACGCAATGGTGTCAGCACAGGTACTTGACCGCAGAGACAGACCATGAAGCCACAGAACTGGGCAGGCTGGCCACTGCAGGCAGTACAATCACAGACTGATGGCTTGTGCTGTAATCAGCCTGGCATGATACTGCTTACAGCAGGAGGCACACAAACTCGGAGTAGTGCAGCTCTTGAGAGGTGTCAAGTGAGAGAGTCATGCTTTTGGTTGGCTGTATCCACCCTCAAGTCACAGAGGGGGGAAAAAAGTGAAAAGTATAGAAAAGAAAACATTCAGGAAGTGGTAAGTGGAAGGAACTAAATGGTATCAACACATACTGGAAGAGGCTTAACGTGGACTAGCAAAGACTATGTAACCCCAGCACAAGACATGCTAGCAAGCTTGAACTAAGCAGTACGGATTTCAAGGGACACACTGGTTTATCTATAAAAAGAAGGTTTGGGGATATTTTGCCAGGAGGTCCTTAATTCAAACTGCTGTAAATGGTAACTTGTTCAACTAAAGAAGAAGCTCTTCCTGCCACAAGCTGCAAAGGGACACTAGTTCTCAATTCTGTTTTTGAAAGGTGTTTCAGGTATCGATTCCTACCTCATGCTCAAGAGAAGTTATGTTTTCTTCATAGTTCTGGTGCTCAGAGCACAGAGAAGCAGCATTTCCCCCTGATACTTTCCTGAATCTCTAAACAGATCTTTTTTAACACAGTGTTTTCTGAACAGTTCTTCCCAGTACTTCTCCATCCCATAACCCAGCACCCATAACAAACCAAAATATCTGGCAATAGTGAATTGCTCACAGAAATCTGAGACTTCTTGCTGTCCCTAGGTCTCCCACAGGGCCCTGACAGGCTGCAATAGCACTGAGAGTTCCTCTAAACAGCTTATATCCAAATGCTCTGCTGATGGTGAGTAAACACATAAAAAGTTACATGTCCAACGCACAGGCAAGAAAGCCCCAGACACCTAAGAAATTCTTTCCACATATAGCCCATTATAGCCCTGCAGGTACTGGAAATTCCTTCATGTGATCCAGGCATGAACTATTGCTCTGAAGAAATCTAGAACAGAAAGCAACAGTGAGAAAGTTCAAGATGTAAGACTAATTTTTTTTCCCTCTTTTTATTCCAGGTGGAAGCCAGTCTGTTACAGACCTGTATGAGAAAACAGACATCAGACACACTCCTAGAAAGTGTGTGAGTCTAGTCAATTCAAAGCTGATTTTTTTGTTACTGTGAGCTTTGAATCCTTCAAGAGGAAAACAACTCAGGGTTTTTTACCTTTGAAAAGGCTGTGCTTTACCAAGATATTGCTAAGAAAGGAAGTGAGTATCTACAGAACACACCAATATTTCCTTGTATCAACTGCAAATTAATTAGACTTTGCTATACAGTTATATTTTTCTCTAATATGATACTAACCCTGACAATCAGTCAGTGCTGATTAGCATTTTGGCCATGGCTCTCCACGGGCCAGACCGATCAGCCTGTTGTCCCCACTCCATCAACAAACTAAACAGAAAGGCAAAGAAAAGCAGCAACAAGGCAAACACCATCTCTGGCTCATCAAGTAATTTAAATATGTCAAAGTAAGTGTGGCTTTATAGTCCTTTAATTATGTATTGCATCTGAATTATGTATGGAACAGAGGGCATAGAGGAATTCTGCTGGAAAGAAGCAGCACTGTGCAATAAATAGTATTTACTCACACAGGATAAGACAGATATTAATGCCATATAATCTAGCTGTAATGTCACTTGGAAACAGAAGTCAACTCTCTTCTTTTTAGCATTGTCATGGTGTGACTACAGAGAGTAGAGACAACACCTACACTAACCTTTATATCAAGTTCTGCCACTGCTGCCTATAGTGGATCCATAACAAATGTATACATATATAAACACTCCATTAGTATAATAACTCCTGTGTTATATCCTTAATTCCATTCTCCTCTTTCCATTTGCTTTTGTTTTCTATCTTATGTGCTTCATTTTAAACACAAAATTGTGTATTGCAGGTAAATAAATAATGGCTTTTCAGAGAAGCGGTAGCAGATAAATGATTAATTCCCCGAGACAGTTTTACAGGTTGCTCTGTCCTTATCCACCTCAACACTCAGCCATCAACAAGAACCACCCTTCCAGCTCCACCCTGGCACCTCCTCAGGCAGGGTCTGCAGCTGGCACTGGGTGAAGCCCCACACAGGGCTGCCCAGGCCCAGGCTCACACAGGAAACAGCGGCCGTCAGCCTCAGCCAGAGCGGTGCTGCCTCTTGGGCTGCACGGGCAAAACTGCTGAAACCCCAGGTCTGATTTTGCACGAAGAATGTTTGTGCTTTTGTCTTTCCCTCAGGCCCCACGGCCTTCCCTGGGTGCAGCCAGCCCTGCACTCCCTCTGCCCGTGCTGCGGGGCTCAGATAGTGCCATGGCCCCGGCACGCGCCCCGCCGGCTCACTCGCTGCACAAGGTGACTCTCCAGATTAGTTCCTGCCTCCTCATTAATTACTATACATATTTATAGACAAATTAAAGATTCAAACATTTATTCAATTAATCCCTCTGAGGTCTAGTAGAATAAACAGTATCAAATCAATTCATTAGCACATGGGTTCATGACAATCCAACACATTCATTTTCTGTCTCCTCTCTGGGGTGTCAGGCCTCACACGAGTTAAAGCACCAAACACCAGCAGCTATCTTTGTAACAGAAGGAGCACAAGAAGTTCTGAACCATCAAACTATTTGCTTCCACTCACAATGAACAGAAAATGGATTTGCTGCAATAATCAAATTAGGCTTGGCTTCTACACCCTTCTTCCACAGACATCGTGTAATCTTTAAGTCTTTAGCTGATAATTCTTAGAAGATTCATTAGAATTCTTTAGAAAAAGATTCTAAAAATCTTTTAAGCCAAGGAGACCTATGCAAATTTATGTAACGTTTCCCTTTCTGCATCTGTGTTCTCCACTTTTTGTTTCAGTCTTTTAAAGACCTTTGTGATGCTGTGAACCTCACAGACACATACAGCTAAGCTTATGCCTAACCTCAGGCATATCAACTCTTTCTGCTCCCTCCAAGTTCCGTACCCAGCCTTTACTCCTCTCTACCCAGGCCTCCAATTCCATGAATCCATTCAGAGTAAGTTACTCACAAAGCTGTGGAACATCACTGCTGACACACTCCGAGCCAGAATGCTTCCAATTATGCAACAGTTGGTAAAGCTGGATTAGGAAAAAGACTCTCTAAGGACAAGTAACTTTTAACAACTGCTGTTTTGTTTTTTTTTTTCTGACAGGAAACTCTGGACAAACTGCACAAGTTGAAGTTCAGGACAAAGTTTATAAACCTCAGGCATTTAACCTCAGAAATAAACATCACAAACCCTCTGAATAGTGATGATTTCACTCAATAATAACTGTTTGCTTTGTTCTCACAAGAAAACTCTAATCTAGAAACACTGACATAATTAAGGCTTATCTCAGTACAAATCATTTCATAAAACTTCCACTAACTGAAGCTCCCCCAGCCAGCTCCCCAGGTTAGCCAGGCTGGCTCTGTGCACACCAGCTGCCCTTCCTCAAACCAGAGCGCTCCCTTCCCAAGTATGCACTTGGGGACCTCTTCTGACATTCTAAAAGAGCACAAAGAGCAAGCATAAATACACCAGGATCTTTTGGTAGTGGTAACTTTCAGGATCTAGAATAATTATCTCTGCTGCTGAAGATTTGTTAACTTTCCATACGGAAATGTTAAAATCAGAGGTTACAGGGTTAAATTCAGAGCTGTCAGTAACTGTGTAAGTCTGAGAGCAACTATTTAACCTAATTTACAAATTCTCAACAGAAACAGTTATGGCAGCTATAGAATATACTATCTACAAACTTCCATTAATCTAGAACTATGTCACTTAGAATATTCTTTTTTCATCCATTACAGTAACAGTTTCCAGACCCAGGTCACAGCTGTTAGAGCTGGGCAATCTCCTTTTGCCTCTTATTTCATCATAGCTGAGGAGTCACCATAACTGGTATCACTCATTATACCCAGATCTATTTATACTGGAGTTTCCCACTCCATACGTGTACTCTAGCTCCTGAAATGTGTCTAGTTCTAGAATTTGCATATATTAATATATATTCATATATGCATATTTGTATCTTGCATATTTGGTGTCTCAAGTGCTGCACAAATTAGCTGGAAAATGCTTCTCTCTCTTTTGCTTCACTATTGGCCACAAAGCCTGTAAAAATACAAATGTACAAATTCAATACAATGAACATGGGATCTAACAAATTCCTGCAAACCTCCTTTCGGAAAAAATCAGGTAAGAACAAAAAAAGAAGTATCCAGGATTTCATAGGAAGCAAACATTTTATATTGTTTATTAACTCTTTTTATGGCTCTGAGTATCAGGGTATCCAGGTTCTTAAGTGACGATGACAACAGCATTGACCTCTGCAGCCATCCAAAGATCCAGAAAAACTGCCCATCTGTCAATCTCTATCAGTCGCTCCAGCTTCTTCCTCTAACAGATCTGTACCTTTGCCAAATTTGGGGAAGATCCCTGTATTTTTAGATACACAAGTCTTACCAGGTGAGCCAACCCCCTCTTCCAGTCTCTGCCACGCCGCTGGTGGAACCCCTTACAACGCAGCACAGCTTCACTCTGCCCTCAGCATTCCAGTCCTGCACTCCCAGTTTGGGCCACCTCCTCTCTTCAGGCTCTGTAGACTCCTCTGCTTCTCAAGTACTGAAGCACTTAAGCTTTACTAATGCATCTTTTCTGCAGTTCTCACACGGTTTTGCTAGACTAGACACATGCAGCATGCTACACAGCTTTAAAAAGACAAAAAGAAAGGCATGCAGATATCCTTCCAATGGCTCGACTGGGCCAGCCAGAGCCAGCATGTGGCCCTGGAGCAGAGGCCACCTCATTGTCCCGCTACCTGCTGAGCGCAGCCGGCAGCATTCAGAGCGCCATAAAAAGGGCATTACTGTAACAATGGCAAAGACAGCCAGCCCTACTTGCCGGGTGTTTAACGAGCAGCACAGACCCTGGCATTCGGAGACTGCCCGTTTAGGTCTGTTTGTTGTCCGTTGTTTTTTAACCCTCGAATTCCATCACCTTGCAAATAATAAAGTGCCTGAATGAATTCCAGAGGCAGTTCTGACAAAGCAGTATGTATCATTTCCAGCCCTTTTGCCAAAAAAACCCGTGGCTGCCTCTCAAGGGCAGCACAAGTCTTCTGCAAAGAAAGACATTTGAGAAGATTTTGGGAATATTTGACTATACTCGCTTAGAAATCATTTTGCCCTTACAGGATCTGAACTATAACTAGAACGCTGATGTCCTGTTACAAGAGAGACAGATGTAGGATTACAAGGAGAACAGAACAACTTTCAGACAGCATAACTCACAAACTGAAGAACAGGTCACAATGGACACACTTCTGGAATCAGTTCTTTCCAAGTTTCAGACTTCTGCAGAAGCAAAGCTGAAGATCCGACAAATAAAAATATTTATGAAATTAAAGAAAATGAAACAACCTGTTCTAAGTACTTCTGCTCTTCCCCTTTAAATTTTCCACAGAACGCTGTTTTTGTAGCTGCCAATTCTGTGACCTTGCTGGAAGTGAACAAGCCAGAGATCAATTAGTGAGCAGAGAGGAGCAGCAGGATGACTGCGTCCTGCCTGCCCCTTGGGAAGAGCCGTGGTGCTGCTTCAGGGCAGGAGCAGCACAAGCCTGGCCACTGTTCCCCAGGGAGGGGCTGGGACACAGGTCGGTAACCAACTGCAAATGACAATACAGCAGCACTGACAGGGAATGGGAAACCTCCTTCTTCCTTTTCCAATCATTTAAAAACACTTTCATTTTGCACACAATAAAACCTTTTCACACTGAATGGTATCTGCAACAAATACACCAAATACACCCCAGAGCTTGACTAAATTATTAGCTGCTGGTCTCCATCTCACACCCTGCAGTACAGATTACCTGGCCCAGGGAGAGGGATGAATAATAAAACTTGTAAGTTCTCACTAAACTTTTCTATTAGATCAAGCCATGTACACAGAACTTCAGAAGGAAGTCTCCCCCCAGGAGACATCAGGAGACCTTATTGATGTGTTTCAGTCCCATCTCCAGTGACCCTCGTGGTGCTCAGAAACACACTGAAATAGCCACTTGTCCCTTGTGGAGGGAAGAGGGCCCATTGGGGGCT
>NW_008628552.1:12569-16382 GCF_000691845.1 Merops nubicus
TTGGGCACGCAGCAGGAACACCCCACCACTCAGGCTCAGAAACATTGTTTCACAGCACCTTATCAGAGCCCTGGCAGGGGTCACACAGCACTGTCTGCACAAGCTGCCTGAGGACATAAAACACAGAACACTTGGGGACCTGGAGCAGGAACATGTCAAGGATCAGCCCTGCAGAACTGTAGATAGTAGGGTGGTTGTGTTTGGTTTTTTTGTTAGAGGTTTGGTTTTGTTTTTTGTTTGTTTTTTGTTTTTTTTTTTTTTTAAACAAACACACACGCATTTTAAATGCTATCCTGAAAAAGTTATCAGGAAACATAATGCACAATGATGATGACCCCATGTTAATTCTCAGTGCTACACCATTTCTGTTTGCACTAAACATCTCTCTCCTGTGACCACACTAGCACTCCAGGAATGGAAAGCCAAGGACAGTGACTCAGACCTCTGTGGTTCCTAACAAAGGGCCCTAACTGCTGAATGTCTTCAGAACATAATTGTGGGGCTTTGCACTGACAAGATTCAACTGCTGACATATAGTTCTGTCCTCAGCACTGCGTGAACTCCAGCTCTTGAGTATTTAAATCAGTACATAAATATTTCACACAGAACTTAGCCTAAAATAAGCCACCTGCCTTGTTACTACAATGTTACAACACTCTGTCTGCTTGCCTTAATTTGCAGGCACCTCTAATGCTATTAGTGTAATATACTATTCCATGAGGCCTCCCAGAAGAAACCTGAGAGATCAATAGTCCTTAAATAAGTAATTAGAAGAGCTGAAATCATTTAGGTCACCACATAGCAAGTGGGATAAATAAAAAGTCACAGCTCTGTGAACACCTGCATTTAATGGAATTTTTACATGTATTTGTTGAGCTAAATGACAGAAAGGTGCACACCACAGCCTACAAGGCAGAACTGCTGAACAGTGTCTGCAACAGAAAAAGCAAAATTGGATAACAGTCTATACTTGCATTAAAATTATCTAGTGGGTTAATTAAAAGATAAACAACAACAAAGACAAAAAGTACAAACAGCACATTATCACAGAAGAGACAAAGCAGCTTTCAAAGGGTGAGCAAAGGTTAGAGAGAAGAGCCAACAGCCATTCCTCAGATGGAGGCTGGACTGGACTGGAACTGTTTGCTCTAAAACTTCAACTGCCTCAAGACAAACAGACATCAGAACTGCAGACTGCTCTGGCCCACGCTGTGACACTGGCTTTGGGTGCCAGTATGCTCAGGGAACACTCACACCAGCTTCACCAAGGTCAGTATTTTATCCCAAGGCTACAGCTTGTGAATAGTTTCCAAATGCCACTGAATTCTGGCTGCAGTTTCAGAAAAAATGTAATGAAGTTATAACCCTACTTCATTATAACCAAAATTCTCATCACAGCAAGTTTTTTAGACCAGATGTCTGATCACAGTTCAAAGTAGTTTATTTCTATCTAACAAGTTTTATTATTCCTAAAAGTTCTCCACACTTTGTTGATGAAAATGAATCTTGGTAAGGCTTTTTTAAAAAAAATTATTATCATAATGACTATACTGCCAGCTGTACTCAAGACAAACTGATTAAGTTCTAGGCTTCATGGTTATTGACAGAACTCAGCTATTGCTGCCTACAAAAACCCCACAGATCGCCCTAGACAAAACCAGTAATGAGAAGGAAGAGATGAACAGTTAAAAACCCAAGGAATAGAAAAACCCATGAAAACCACTGAAAGCAAACTTTGTGTACCAGAACCAGACTGAAAATAGAAAGAATACTAGCATTTAGGAATGAAAAAGCCTTTTCACTGCTGATGTTAAAAACAACACCCGCAGAGATCGAAGCTGGGTTTATTTTTGATAGCAGCATAAACATTAAAGATAAGCCAAAAGCATTTAGAAAATATGGGTGCAGTACAAAGGCCCATGTGATGGGAGATATTTTGCTTTTAATCTTGACCTGGAAAACCTCTTGTATGACAGAGCCTCTTTTCAGTGGAGTCACAGCCCTGCCTAGTTACTCTGCCTATTAGTAATAAGAAGGCCACCCAAGTTGTTCCTACTCTGGAATGATGACAGGTTTTCAATCCTAAACTTCAAAGGAAAAGGGGAAAAAAAAAAAAAACAAACACACACAAACCCTGCTATATCTACCTAAGGACTTGTACAAAAATCCTGTCTTCCCTCATCTGGTCCAATCATGCTCTTCCCTAAAGCAATAACCCTTAGAACTGTGTCACCATGTTTCTAGGAAGGACATACATATTCCCCCAAATATTTATCTACTTGCCACTGATATGTACAAAAATGCTTCTCTCATATCATTATGAGATAGAAATGCATCATATCCTACCCACACAATGAAAAACCAGCTGATTTCACAGCTGGTTCCTCATGTCTACAATCCCAGTGATAGATGTGTGCTAACCACAACCACCACAATCCCTGTGAGGGCTCAGCTGTCACAGGACCAAGTCTCCAATGGGAAGCATCAAGACTGAAAACTCTGGACACCTCTGTGAAGTTCAGTCCTACTTTGGATGTCTGTTCATAGAGTCCAGGCTTCTCTGGCAGTCTGTGAGCTGCAGACCAATGGTTAATTTTTGGAACTCGATGCCATCAAATGGCAACGAGAAACCTGCTGCATAAGACACTGCCAGCCCCAGGTGCTCAGCACCAAGGTGGCTGTAGAACCTTCTCTCTTCCTTGCACAGCTCACAGAGGTGCCTGTACCCAGCTGCAGTCACCCCATGTTCCCATCCACTCACAAGAAAAGAGAAATGCTAAAGGCCAGGTGATCTACCAACCAGCCATTCCCCCAGGGAGAGATGTTAACAATCAAGAGACTTCAGATGATCATCTAGGGCCCCATCTTTATTGGTAATTTTAACTAAATGTTCATTGAGAGTTGGCACTGTTCCTTGTTTCCAGTCTGTCCATTGCAGGAGGAGCCCTGCTGGGACAGCTCACCTGGGGCTGCCTCTGAAAGCTGCCCCAGGAGATGCTGCTCTGGGAACCTGTGAGCAGGGTCACTTCCCATGGCCCCTCCTTGCTGCTCCTCCCCAGGGCCCACAGCTGTATTAGTGATACTAGAGGGCATGAGGTCAGGAACCACCCCTTCATCCCACTTCCCTCTCTCTAGGGATTGACATTGTCCCATCAACAAGAGTTGGATTCCACCAACCTGCAGAACCGCGCTGGCAGGAGCCACCACGTGCCCTCTCCCTGGCAGTGGTGAGCAGGATGGCACCAGGCCTTTCAAAGAGTTCCTTCTCTTTCCTGTCTTGGGCAAGGCAATCCATGTTTTGAAAAAATACAAACCCACTAAACTAACTACAAAGTTTCAGTTTCTCAGAAAACACTCCTGGGACACACACAACAATGAAATCATTTCAGCAGAGAACATGTCTGCACACACAGATTTTAAAGAAGCCTGTTTACTGCTATGAGCTTTGTCATGGCCACTAGTGGAAAAGTTTTAATGACACATTCAGCAGTTGCCAGATGGAGTGAGAATGGACTCAGGGGGGACAGTGACTGAAGACAGCACAGTGCAGAAACAATTTAGATGTTAGGATGGCCAAGGGCAGCCACCTTGCACTGAGCTCTAAACAGGACCTACAAAAATAAGATTAAAGCACTTCTGTTCACCAAGGGCCAAGGAAGCTGCTGGTTTGGACTGTGGACAACTTCACCTTCCCAGCCACACAAAGTAAGTATGCAAGGGGTGCTGGGCCAGTGTCACACCAAAGGGACAGCACAGTGTCCAGCAGCTCCCCTCCCAGTGTAAGGAATGCTCTGTACTGTGACATTCAGCAGG
>NW_008628552.1:16413-21117 GCF_000691845.1 Merops nubicus
CAGCAAGAACATGAAGTCAGATTTAACAAGTGGAGCAGCACGTATGGAGATATGCATTCATTTTCTTTTAACCTAGACCTTTGTTGGTTTTAATAATTGATATAAAGTAGCAAATGACTCACTAATTGCACTTCTAAACTGTAACCCAACCTGGAATCAATCACACACAGCATAAATTCTGTTCTTACGTGAAGCTAAATCCGCTGCATGCAGTACCCTCTCTAATAACTGCATTAGTCATAACCTGAAAGTATTTCCCACTCACTTGGTTCCAGTTCTGCTCGCTTTTCAAGCTGATCCTCACCCCTATCACTACAAAGATCTCTGAATTGTTACCCCACAGAGCCTGCTCTGGGACTTGAAGAGCACTGTGGTACATTTCATGGTGTGTGATTCCTCCTCTTTCAGTGTCTAATTTTCCTCCAGTGCCATTTCATCTCCTCTGCTCCAGTCCAAAGTCAATCAACAATTGTTCAGGATTGCACCAGCTATTAGCAAATACTCTTAGTTAGGTACACAAAGAACTGCCAAATTCATGTATGTCATCTTTTGTTTTGCAGCACAGGTTCTAGATTTTTAAGTACCCTCTACACTGGATAGGCATCTGTTTGATTCACTCCCTTTAGGAGGATATACTTTTAAAAAAATGAATACAGCTCATGTAAGTATTTTTCAGAATAAAACTCCTTCCTACATCATGCCACAAATTAATCAGCTGTGGGCCTAACAAAAACAAAGGCACAATGAAATGAAACAAAACAGTGAAAGCTGGGATAAAGCACAGACAAACCAGGGCAGTTCTGACACCTCAGAACACTGCGGGCTGCCCACGGGCCAGCCAGATGGCGCCTGAGAACTTCAACATCAGCTCAGCTCCTCGGCTTGTGCAGGGCCCTCCCCGGACACAGACGTGTCAGAGCCCACCCTGGGGCAAGCTCAGCAGGGCCCAGGCCACCAGCGAGGTGAGGACCCAGCGCGGTCACACCAGGGCATAAGGGGAGCCGCCTGGTTCAGGCTGGGATGCCCTCCAGGGGACCAACCCCCCCAGCTGTACCTACCCCAGCAAAGACCAGTCCTGTCCTGATACCATCTCACGTTTCTTCTCCCCCACGGTGAATCCTCTGCCCACATCCTGCAGAGAAACAGATTCAATTCAAATCGGCCAAGTTTTCACTTCTTGGTTTCCTTCCTGCACCCCCAGACCACTCCCAGCAACTGACTACTCAGATTGTTTTGCCTTTGATTTTAATGCAGATTTGCAGGAATATTTTTTCTTGACTCTGGGTTTTGACACTCACACAGTTGCCCTGCAAAAATAGGGTTTTTTAAAAAGAAAAAGTTTACCCTTTCTGCAGTAACCCATTCAACATCTATTTTTGTGTTGATTACATTATAAACCTTTAACTTGCACCTCTTTCTGTGTTGTTGGTTTTTCTTTTTGAGGAAGCCAGATGACATCATGCCTCTCCACTTTGTCTTCTGTATCTTTTGGCATTCTACCTCCTTTCTTTTTCTCTTGATTTCTTTCCACACAAGCAAATACAGTGAGGCAGAAGAGTGGCTTCGGACCGGCTTTATGCTCTATACCCTTGTTTCCAACTTCAGCGTTATCACACAAGATGAGCTGCTTTTTCAAACTTCAAGATTTTCTTCTAAACACCTCACATTTGCAAGTCATCTTAGTTTCTCACCCTTTTAAATCCAAGCCTCAAGTATTCAAACCCTGCCCAACTTCAAAGCAGGCAAACAACTACGTTAGATGTGTGATTAGTCCCACGGAAACAAAAGTTGAGCACATCCACTTATTTGTTTCTACATGTTAAAAAGATGTCAAACAAATTCCTGACAAATTCTCCAATTTTTTGTTAATTTTAAGTCCTGGTGAAGCTAACGAGACTCATTTCACATGAAAAGATAGCTTTTCTATGAAGATGTTTTAAATACATGCCTCACAGAGAGTTTTTTTTTCCGATTCAAAGCCTGTCCTCAGGTATCTTTGCACAAATCCCATTAACTTCAGTACATGTCTAAAGGCAGAATTTGAAACCCGTACAGAACTGGGTCACTGGACAATGATAAGCCTCAAACAGAGATTTCTTTCTCGAGTTATAACAAGAGGAAAATACCTCTTCCCTTAGGCACCACGCGAACCTTCCCATTTGTCTGTAAACAACACCAAACACTTGAAATTTGATCGGTTGCGTTTCATCCCCACTCACTCCGGGCTCTTCACTACAGCTAACCGCCGGCTAGTCCGTAACGCAGCCCCCGGAGCCGCCGCCGGACCCTCCCAGGACGCGGCCCCGCGGGGCTGCCCCGCTGGAGAGGGTCCCTCTGTCTGTCGGGGTGTTTTCGCTCCCCAGGAAAACTCCTTTCACATGCTGGTCATACACACCAGCTCCTGCCCTGCCGCTGTTTTTTATTTAATACTGGTGATAACATTTCTTTTATCACAGTTCTAGAACAGAGCGTAATTGGGTCTGAGATCTACCAGCAGGAAGATCAGTTCCTGAGCAGAGGGGTTTTTCTACACACTAATTCTACATTTATTTTGTCAGTAAACATTAATGAAACAATAGTCTTGGAAGACTTCAGCCACCACGACTGTTCTCTCTGCATTAACCTCTTAGACCCATACACTGTTCTCACATACCTGGTTTTATTCCACTATACACACTGGGACAGCACAAAACCTACGTGACACTGAAGACCAGACCATGCAGACTGCACCTGGCCAGTCAGGAGCTAGGAGGAGACAGGACAAGCCACCAGACAGTATTCAGGAGTTAACTCCAAGCTCCCTTTCCACACTGACTTTTTCTAAAAAGTTTAGATTTGTTGGAATCATTTAGATTGTCAACCTCTTTCAAAAAAAATAATAACCCCAGTTACATGCTGGCAAAATATAAATTGTATTTCCAGTGTTTTATCCCAAGAAAGAGCACAATTATTGTTAATTACTTTAACTTTCATCAAGGTAACTCTAAATCAAGGTTGCTTTTGGCACAATTCAAGTCCTCATCTCTTATTGAGTATACTTAAGAGATATGAATTCAATTTTCTTCCTTTTTTACTCCATGAAGCCTAAAGACAGATGTTAACTTTTGTTTCCAAACCTCAGATGTTCTTTTCCTTGTTAAATTTATATCCTTGTACTGCACTGCCAAAGCTCTTCCAATCCCCTGTATTCTAAATTAATCCATCAATCCCCTTTCCTCGGTGTTTTGCCCTTGGCAAATCATTAGCCCAAGGGAGAACTCAACAGAAAAAAAACAAAACAAGATTTCACTCAGACCACAGCTGAAAATATCTTTCTCTTGCCCCTGTGAAAGCTTCACTGTCTGAGATGCCACCTCTTGCAGATTTTTCTCTCCTTACTGTATTTCCAGCTTCACTGCCCTGCCACTGATTTTCACAGCTGCCCCTTCCCATTCCACTATCTCCTCTCCTCCAGCAGCCTTCCTCTGGGCTATATTTGTACTGTGTCTCTACTTGCTGAAATGAATTTCAAATAAAAATATTCCCACATTAAGTCCTTGGACCAGTCCTTGATTTTCTAGCTATTATCTTCTGGTCACTTCTCAGGGCCTGCCTGCACTAATATCTTGATGCCACATGGGAGATTTTGCTAAACTCGTTCAGTGCTTTGAAACCTTTTGATTCTGGACTTGAAAGCAGTAATTGAGATTCCTCAGATTTGTTTCTCCTTTCAATCCTTACACATCACAAGATAAAAGTCTGTAACAAAGTAGAGCTACGTCTGACTACTCAGAACTAGGGTGATGCTTTAGCCACAGGCTTGCAAAGTATACAAAATGCAAGTTGAATTTGAACAAGCTGGACCTCTCGCTGCATCTGTGGATATTAGAGCACACGTGTTTTCGGCTTCCACTATAATGCTGCAAATCACTCTTTTGAATGGAAGTTACTGTTTCACTGCAGATCTCCTGACCCTGCTGCCTTTTGCCAAAGTTCCCTCACAGGCCGCTTCAGCACAGCGTGCTGCGTACTGATTGTTTTGGCACAGAGCTCCCCAGACCACTGCCTCTCATCTCGCCAGTCTATATAAAATTAGCTTTGAAAAGTGTAAGAAGTGAATGAAATATGATTGCCATGGACTCATACGCTGAAAGCTGTGTGAAAAGACACTAACCTAGAAAACCTGGCAGAAATTTTGAAGCGCTAGTGAGAAGATACTGGCTGTTTGAATGTTGAGGCAAAACCATAAGGGTTCTATGGAATGCACATCCTAAGAAGAAAAAAACCACCAGACTCATCCCTCCCTCCTTCATACCTAAAGGTTTTGGCCTGCTAGCACTTCTCTGAAGAGTCTGATGAACAGCAGTACTTGGAGCTCTCTTTCCAGCTTCATTGTAGTGCCCATCTGCTCTACAACAGTCAGATGTCTGGGACTACGAAGAATTATCACTGGGCAGCTAACTTGAACTCATTTTTCTTGATTTCTAGAGGAGGAAGATGGAGATCACTGAATGCCGCTATCCTTGCACGGCGTGAGCACAGGACAAAGCTGCCCTGACTTTAATGTCTTCAGGCAGCCCCTGAGGAGTCCCGACTGCACACAACTCCTCACATGGCAACGTTCCTCCTCAGCTCGGTGCAGGAAGCTGCTCTCTTTCTGCACTGGGATATAAGACCCACCAGGGATGTGCAGTGCCCGGCTAAGGGGTGCCAGGGCCCTGCCTT
>NW_008628553.1:0-584 GCF_000691845.1 Merops nubicus
GGCATGTGGTTGCAGCCCAGCTGATCCGTCAGCACCAGTCCCCACCGGGCCTGCCGACCGCTGTCCGCATCTCCACCTCTTGGAGTCACGAAGGACTTGGAGGTGGCTTGAGCCCGTGTACCCTGAGCTGCCCCCCAGAGACACGTCACCTCTGCACTGGCTGCACGAGGTCCTGCCCTGATGCTGCCAGGACCATCCGTCCCACCCTCCTCTTGCTGTGCTCTTGGTCCCTGGCCGGAGGTGGTGCTGCAGCTCCACGATCCGTCCCACACAGGGGTGCACGTCCTGCCTCCAGCCGAGCTGGGATCTCTGGACACTGGGGCACACCGTTGGCTTCATCTCGACCGCCGTTTGAGAGGAGCTGTTCCGGCCCTGGCTGCGATGCTGTATCACGGTCGCTCCCTGAACAGGTCAGGATTTCCATCAAGAACCTTCAGCTTGACCGTCCAGCACGGAGCACGGGGAGCACTGAGCTGCCCTCCCGGCAGGGCTGGTCACCGCCCCAGCCCGCAGCTTGCTCCCCAGCACGCCAGGAGTCCCGGCTGTCGCTGAGCCCAAGCTGCGGGGCGGCTCTGGGGCTGGGG